>NW_014577069.1:315669-338453 GCF_000485595.1 Priapulus caudatus
GCGTGCGTGCGTGCGTGCGTGCGTGCGTGCGTGCGTGCGTGTGTGTGTGTGTGCATGTGTAGAGAGAGACAGATCTGAATCGTCCTATTGGCGTACAATTACCGCTAATTCCGACTAGCCAGTCAAGTTCTGCAAACACAGTGATGACTTGGTACGGATTGTTCGGATGTTCGTTGTGACATTGTCGGTGCATGTGCGTGCTCGTACACAGGCTCGTCCGAAGAGAGGAGGAGATTCAAGGCCCGAGAGTCAACCCTGCCTGTAATAGGCAGCCACTTACCTGCGCTCGCATTGTCCCGGTGTTATACTCCACTTCCCGGAGAATTTTTTTTCTCTCTCTCTCTCTCTCTCTCTCTCTCTCTCATCACGCGTATAATTCTCGTTGAGAAGAGGTGTTCCTCGTGACTCTCTAGCGTGTTGTGTTTTCAGCCTATAAACTTGTTGTCTGAGAAGAGTACAGCGCTGAAGGAAGAAGTGTGTGTCTGTGAATTATATAGTTGTTGATGTGATAGCATCGTTTATTGGCAGCAGATGGTATGTGTTGCAAAATAATGATATTAATTAACATCGTTTACAAGCAGGTGTTCAGTTGCAATCAGGATGCACACCTATACCGTATACACCTTATAACAGGTAGAGAGTTCTTGTAGATTGAGATATCAGATTTCTGCTGCTAATGAAAATTGTGCGTGACCGTCAATCAGCAAGGCAGTTTGGCGTCAGTCACGTTGTTATACATTTCATAGAATAGAGTGATTAGATCAAAATGAAAATAGGTGATTGTGGAAGTTTTAATTATGCGCGTCGATTAAATCTTTGCAGTTGGTCTTTGTCTGCGATACACAACGCGTGCGTATGTACACACACGCACGCACACACACGCACACACGCACACGTGAGCATGCACACACACGCACGTACGCGCACGTACACACACGCGAACATGTACACACACGTACACCCAAACACACGCACGTACGCACGCGCGCGCACGTACACACACGACACACACACACACACACACACACACACACACACACACACCCCTCAACGACTGCTCTCAATATCGCTCAGCTATGCACGCGCGGCCGTGCAACAATGCTCGACTTCGCTCACAAAGGCGTTACAGATGCAAAGTAGTGCGGAATGAGATCCAGCCGCAGGGTTTCGCAGACGCGCCTATGTGGACAGCGCGGGGCACGCCTGTCACCCTGCCGCGGGCATCGCACGAGAGCCGAACAAGTTCTCCTGGTCTCCAACATAATAGCCGTCACGTCGCCGACGTCCGTCCGGGCATTTCCGGTTCCTTCATCGTCGCGCCGCGCGCGCGAGTGCAAAATACAAATTCTAAATTGTGCAAAATAAAAATTCTAAATTAAATTCAATCCGAATCACGCGCGTCGGCGACAATGGTTCGATCGTTTGGACCGGTACGCGACCGGGTCGCAAGGAGATCTCGTAACGAGATTGGACGTGAATGGTCTGCATTCAGTCTGCGTAGTATAGTTCGCCGCTTCACCTCGAAACGCGATTATACATTTTATCAGGACTGAATAATAATAGATTATTATTATTATAGACTATTATTATGAATTCACTCCTGATTTTATGATTCGGCAGTGCTCGGCCGAACTGACGCATGAACTGATACGATGTATTATATCGATGTGATGAGAAGGGAAACATTTTTTCTTTTCTGTCATATATAATATAACCTAATCGACTTTTTTTGCAAGTTAGATGTAATCCGAATCACTTTTTTCATTATCATATTTATTCATTCAAACATATTTTCTTTTGTAGTTTTTCAACTACGCCAAGTTGGATGAAGAACAGGAGATAGACACGGGCTATGAGTTAGAGGTAAGTGTTAGGGGAGGTAGCGGTAGGAGGGAAAGTCGATAGTGTAATCCCAGCCTAACACTTAGCACAAAAATAGCAGCCCTTGACTTAATATTACGCCCTATTGCACATGCACGTTAAAAATTGCAGAACGTAACTATATTACCCACAGCACATTTCATTTAATGAACAAACCAAACAATAGCACCAAATCGTATATCATGGAATCATCTTCATGGCACATGGAAGTGCATGCATGGCAGCCCACGTAAATGACACACAAGCAGGTCCTATATGTGGTGCGAGCTCGTGAGGATACCTTTATCGTGCGAGGGCAAGTGTTGTCTGTAGTTACAACAGATTAAAGAGTTACTAACGCTATCGTCTCCGCGGGCCGCCGCCATGCAGTACTAGCGAGAACGTTACCGAGTGTTCATCGTGAGCATTAGTGCTGGGATGAGTGTGATTAGTACACCGCATGTACAGGTATGGAGTCTGTGCGTGCGTCAGCCGAGCAACTGTGCAGACAGCTGTTCGCGTGCTCGGCTGGCTGTGACGATTACCTGCTGCAGGCGACAATAGTGGGATTTCACCCCCTCCCCCTCCAGGTACACACAGCTTTGATGCTACCGACCGTCACTTGTCTTCCTTAAAATGAGCGCTATGTGCGTGCGTGTAGTGTCCGGTAGCTCAGTGCAGAAAAGCCGCACTAATGACAAAATTTGCTCGTGCTATTGGCTGCACAGCGGAAGAAGGGATGAGAGACACGCAGCTCTGATCAGGTGAAGGTACGAGTCATCGGAAAGCAACAAAGACGAAATGAATATGCAAACTGGTTTACTGTTTAAATTCGTATAAACTCGTGGTAATCTGATGCATTAAGTTTGACAGTTAGCCCTAGATAGTACAGAGATAATCCCGAGTGATTTTATTAGGAATAAAGGCAAAGGAATTAACATATAATTTTAGAATATTTATGCTGGTTGGGATGATATGTTATTACCCTCTGCTATCTACGCACGTGTGCTACATTGTGGACAAAAAAAGACTTATTTCTACATAAACATGGCATCAGAAGAAATCATATTTTTCCAGTTCTGCTGAATGTTTCCCGCTAGCGCATTCTAGTCTCACTATGGGAGACCGTGTCCAGTCCTCCAGTCCCTGAGTAGATCATTTTCAAGTATTCACCGCGCACACTCGTGGATGGCATACGTGCATCTCTGCATGCAAGACAGCCTGTACACGCGTACAGTTTTATGTGCAGTAAGCCTGGAGCGATCACGGGTTCAGGCGAGGGACGATGAATGAACGACCACCTGCCAGTCCAGCCCGACACGTTCCCCTCTACCATTGTCCCAACCCATAGTGCTGTTTAATTAAGCAGAAGCCTCATTATCTCCCGCCAGACACACGGCTGAAGGATTATACTGAGAACAATTATGACAATCGCAGTGTTTTCACCCCTACGATGAAATGTTCCCGCGTATTACCCCGCTCGCGCCCACAGTTGTATGCGTCGGGGAGAATATGACATTTGCGTGTATAGTTGCTGGACATACTGAAAGTCGTGGACGGTCAGTGTGCATGTTGGATTAGACACCTGTTACTGGATTACTTTCCAAGCACATGTTACTGGATTAGTTTGAAGACCATTTCCTTTTAACCGCTATAGTACTATGGTAATCCTAGAAAGTGCTTCGAACGTACGGGGATAGGTGTTAGGGTACCTCTGACCGCTGCCAGTTGGGGTGACTGCGCTGGGGTTAGCTCTTTCGGGGCAGCAGGGGATGCTTGCATACGGTTTTTGCAAACCAAGTAACCAGTATTTAGAGTCGATGGATTTTTTTACTTCTTATTCCTGTGAGAGCACGATTTTTTCTGCTAAGTTCACAATGATCTGCAAACGAAATTGTCTGATATAGAAAGTATGACGTATATGAAAGTATATCTCGCTCGAGGCGTACATATGAGCACAGAGTCTTCGAGTACGTAATTCATAACAACCCCAATTCTCGGAGTGTTAATATATAGAGCGTGCCTATTCTAGTAGACCTGTCCATGTCAGTGATGTCAGTGAATGCCTCGCAGGGTAGAGGCTGAACGTCAATGCATGTCTGCATGTATTATTAGCTCTCGATGTCTGTTATAACGCCTGCCAAATGTGCATGCGCCGTAAAATGCACCCATGAATATACTGTTACAGGTTAAGTCAATATTTTGGTTGTTGGTTTCCATAGAAGTTTCAAGTGAAAATATAGACCAGTTGTCTCGTATGTCTTGAGCAAACGAGTTATTGTTGTTGCAGCATAATCTAGTCTCAAATCTAACTAGACCCTACTGTTACATGGGCTTAAATCATGCGACCCAGCAGGTGTATTGCCGTGAGCAGTTTGATAATAACTTGGAAAGGCATGGCGTAACATATAACGTAAAAAAGGGTGCCACTTGCTCTGAGCTATGGTTTTGATTATTATTCATCTATCATCACTATATCATTTGATATTGGATAACAATTGACTATAAATGTTAACACTGCTCAGTGGACTTTTGTTAAGACAGAGGAGAGGTTAAAAGTTGGACAGGGGTGGGGGTGTACGTGGTCAGAGAGGATAGTAACCGGTGAGGGGCTAAGCTGTTGTTGCGGCTACTACTGCATGCAGTCGGTACTAACGCTTGCGCGACAGTTGGTCCTGGCGCCGCCATTTCTCCCCTGGCTCCCAGAAGCCGCATTAACTTTAAGCTCAGCTCCCTGTTTTCAGTGATTAATCCATCGTCGCGTCAGATGTTAGTGTAGAGACATGTCTGCATGATGGCGTCTTCTCTCTGAAGCACGCGGTTCGTGTTCCTGCGACCTTCGTGACTACTAACGACTTCATATTAGTCGCAGTCTACGGGGAATCACCCCATAATAGCTCACTCTCTGTGTGCCATATATCCATATCTATCTCTATATGTGATATATATATACATATATTTAAATTGATTAGCCTTCATCCTTCCAATATCTTCTTTGTGTAACATGACTTACATATACACACACATTTATGTTATACAGTTACAAGTCATGTTACACAGAGGAGATATGGTGGGAAGATGAAAGCTTATATAAATAAATATATATATATATATATATATATATACATATACACAAAAAAGATAAGGGAAGATGAAAGCTAATGAATTCTATTCACTTGAGACATTATGCCGGCGTAATACTAGAGAGATGTAGGCCACTAGCAGGAAAGCATAGTATGTTATGTGCTAAGTACCACAGTGCGCGCGCGCCTGTTTTCTACCTCTGTAACATTCAGTTGTATCATAAATGTGCTTGATGCAAGCGAGTAAAAAGAGAAGCAAGAGTGATAAAATAATGTATTGCATGTATTATGAAGCGCAACCCTCAAACATGGCTCGAGTAAAATTGGTAAATTTGTTAGCTTTCGTCGTATTACGCAGGTGACGCTGATGCGGTTGTAGAAGACAGCGCTATGGCACATCGCAGCACATTACGGCCACGCATCGTGTTTGGCGCACACCTGCTAATTAGGATGTGATAACTGTTAGAGCAATCAGTGTGCAGCCAGGTGTGTCAACCCCACCGAAATTAACGAAGAGTGCCCATCGAACTATAATCTCAATGGGCATCTTCCTCTGCAGCTATTGAGTCTTTTGAATTGAACCATGTCTACGTAACCGAGTACATACTCGCACATAGACGCGTGACGCACGCACATACACGAACGCACGCACGTACACACGGCACAGTCAGACGTGCACATAAATATGCGTGCACACGCACGCGCGCAGGCACGTACATACGCAGGCATGCATGCAGACACTTACATAAATATGCTTGCACACGCACGCACGCGCGCACGCAGGCAGACACACACATATATATGCGTGCACACGCACGCACGCGCGCACGCGTGCGTACGCCCGCGCACACTCGCCGACGCATGACGCAAGTGGACATTTACGACTTCCTCCCTCGCGCGGCGACAATAAGAACTGACTGAAAGAAACGCGCACCTGAATGGTTGCTCTGTGTAAGTGCGCGTGCATTCACGCGCGTGATGTAACAGTTGGCGCTGGTGCCAGCACGACACCCAGCCTTCCCTAAGGACGTCATCAGCCACGCATAAATATGTCGTCCGCCGCGTCTGTTCCACTATAATCCACATAAATATGTTGTCCCACTCCCCCCGGAAGTCGCCGCCCGCAATTGATTTATGTACACGCATTTTTTCCCGTATACTCCGCCCGTGTTCTTGTTCGCGTCTTTGTTGGACGTCGTTTTTCCCATGATGATGTCGCGGCACCACCGTGTAATGCCGGTGTCTGGCTAGACGGTCGCGTCTGTGTCATCGTAATACTGCTGCTGAATTTCCCACAGTGCAGAAGAGCGCATGTTAGATGGTATGTTATATCATTTGAAGCTTTGTAGCATTAGACATTATGTACGCTGGTTATGTATGCTATATGTGCTACCCTGAACTACGTCGTTCTGTGAAAGATGGTGCGACCTATCGTAATTTCTAGGCTGCGTGGTTTAGTCTTAAACATGCACGAGAAATAGCGGTGCTGAATCCTTGAGGTTTTGTCAATATTTGGTACTCGGGAAGAACATTCGGGTTCAGTCTTGAGCTATGGTAGCTTCCGGTGCACATCTGCTCAGTATATATATATATATATATGTATATATATGTATATATATATATATATATATATATATATATATATATATATATATATATGTATGTTTGTGTTGTCATTCCGCGCCTGTCTTACTCGATAGGATCTTTCACTCAACGCCCTGCATGCAAGCATACAGCGTTTATACACACACTTCAATCGTAATTCTGCCAGCAACTGGAGAGCATTTTAACCTGGGCCCCAGTTATCCCAGTTTACCATGACATTTGTGCGCTTAGATCTATGGTGCTTTTGGAGTTACGCGAGATGTGTTATATCTGACCACAGCAGCCGCGGCAATATAGTATTAAGCGCCATTGTGGTAACATCCGAGGCGTTTATGACAGACAGGTTCCGTAGACGTCGGTGCAGACTTTGTTACTTCGTGATGTAATTGATGAGTGATTTCGAGACGTCATTTACACGTGGACTGTATATTTACGACCGTTGGTGTTTCGCGCGTGTTCGCGGACCAGGTGTGGTTGCCAGGCGTGTCTGAATGCATCGGAGCCGTGGGGATGCTACAAACCGCTAACGACTGCTGGCGGGCTAGCGGGGTTGGATGTGTCTTTTCTGCCTCGTGCACACCTGCGGGTAGTGTGACCGTGTCCAAAACCACACGCAATCAGGTGTAATTAACCTGTTGATCCGTTAAGATAGCGCTAGGAGTTTAACAGGGGGTACGACTGCACGATAAAGTGACCGTTTCATAGCACAACATTCGCTTCATCGAATTTATCTGTGTCTATTCGATATAATAACAAATGTTTCCTTACAGCGGCAGTTTTTTCATTTAAAATTCGCGGCACAAAAGGAGGAATAGCGAGGCTTTTATTAATGCAAGCACCCGACTCGTGGCTGGTTGAGTGTCTAAACGGACATGGAACGTAGTTTCGTTGATTCTAATTTATGAAATAAGCTGACTTAGCAATTGAAATCATGCTTTTTGTGGGCTTTGGGTACACGGCATGTGTTTGTAGTAGATAGATACATCTCACCTCGATGCTTACTCGATCAGAAAATCCACCCACTTCCTGTAGCTGTTTGCCGGCAAATCGCTAGCCAACAACCATCCAGCATCATCGCAGGGGTAATTCCTGGCGAGAGTCTTTACACAGGTCGAACGCTCTGTTCTCTCCTATATGTACTGTGTGAGGGTGTACATGCACCGGGTGAGTCATGCCTTGTTGTGTGGTGTTAGAATGAATGCTGACCTCGTCACATTTTCTTCAAACACCCGAATACATTTTACACTCATTTCACACGTGTTTTCATTTTATTTTTCTCAGACTATCCCGATTCAAGAGAATAATTCATTCACGATAATTGAGTCTTAGAGCAGTCCAACAACCAAAATTCAATAAAATTAGTTGTTCAATTTATAATAGACATTCACTTTGCTATTATTAGTTTTAAATGTATATACAATTTCCACAAGGTACTTCTAGTTTCAACTAGAACTGATAGGCGAAAGTTACTATCCAATCGATGACGTTGTATTTTATTAAATAGATTTAGGTAAGGTTAGATATAGCTGTCTGTCGTTTTCCAATAAATTTATATTTCGAATGGTTTACCAGGCTTATGATATTGGTCAGGCCTAAGACTTCCCGGCTCACTGGGTGAATAAATCGTACGAGGAGCAACATCAGTGAGTCATCCAGAATAACCTAGCTGAGCTACCAGTACCAGGATCAAACCAGGTGGTCTTCCATTGAAAGTAAAAGTTTAGGCGCGCTGTGAAAATAAGCGTTTGGCACTGCTTGAAAGATTCATAGAGCAGCACAAAGCTGGCTCTTTTTCCTCCCATAAAATGTGCGAAAGTAGGTCACTCTCCCTTTCGTGTTTAGTCTACCTGTGCTCTTGCCTGCATACACCAACCTGGATACCCTATAGGCAGGTGCTGGGAATCATAGCAACTGGTATTAAGCGTTGGATTTTGCAGCCAAATTTCTAACCAACGCATTGTAGCGTTATCGATTTCTAGCGGTCCAGTTTTCCTAAAGGCAATAATTGTGCGTAAAATCGTGTAACTATTTGGGCATGTTCCGGATTATAATAAAGTTCGCAATAAAAATGTGCGAATGCAATAATTTGACATCAGTTGGTATATTCGGTCGAGAATTTTTCATTCGCAACTTCAGTTCGAAAAATTTACACGTGCCTGGAGAAACACCATAACACTGACGCATAATATCGCCTCGTGTTATTGCCTTGTCGAGACACCCAACTTAACGCTAAGTCGCAATAGGTTATAGGGATCATGCAAGTAAATGGCATGAAGAACGCATTTGCGTGACTTGCACGTGTGCCTAGTTCACTCTAAAGCAACCCGAATTTTCTATTACCTCAAATATTAGTAGTTAATGTATAGATAATATATATTTATAGATATTTTATAGCAGTTAATTTATAGATTTAATGCTCGCACATTAATGAAAAGTATACATGAATTTTGTGTCATACGTTTGATTATGAAGTTCGTCCCTAGATCAATTTCATTGTTGAACGTTCAAATAGACGTGTGCGAACTGATTGCTAACATTACCGGACAGTAGATGGCGCTACTTACCATGAATGATTTTGGAACTTGAACCTGGGCGCTAACTGGTGGCAGCACTGCATCATTCTGCTACCAGTAAAGTTGTATGTGTTCCATTACTATCTAGTATAACCAAGAGTAGATAATAACACACTCTATTATTATCTCTAATCTCTAGTGTTATTATCTACTCGTGGTATAACTCATACAGACAATAAATGTGGGAACCCTGTATATAAATTGTATCGTGACTATTGCACAAAACTGTCTCAACAAAACTAGAGTCCCTATATACAGACATATATAGGGACTCTAAACAAAACTATCTCAAACATGTAGTCTCCACATATTCTAGCTACAGTGGTGGATATAGGCAACGTCAACGCTCAACATAACGAATAAAAATGTTGAAACGATCCATTGTTAAATTTCTTGTTATGTATAATTAATTATATATAATAATTGTTTATATTGTCTGTATTAGTATTATTTCTTACGATATGACACATAAGGCAACATAACTTGCAAGTTACAAGATTATGTTTGCGTTTTATAGCATTCTAGTGATGTGAACAAAGGGTAGGGTGATACTCCATTAGGAACCATCACCATTTAGGGCCTACCATGCACTTTATGAACGCTTGCGGGGCTCGAAAATCACGCTCATAGAGCTAGGTAGCGCGTTTCGCTGACCTTGCTTTGCTTTACGACTGTATGACTGCATGTGTAGTGTGTACACTACAACCTGTACTATATATGTGAGAAAGAAACATAATTATACGAAAGTTCTCAATAACTAGTTGGGGATAGATGTAGCAATAAGCACGCGTCCTGAATAAAGTGTTTGACTGCATCATGCTGTTTAACTGCGACACAGACTATAATTATAAGCTGTTCATTCAGCCAATTCTTACTGCCCACTGATAGCTGCAAAGCAATAGCTTGCTTCGAAAAAAATAACGCAGCGAAAACGCAGGTAGCATGCGTAAACGCACGCTATATAAAACTAAAATAAATGTAGAACCATGTAAACATACGCGCGCGTTTTATTTATATAGTGGCAGGTTCCACATGTGTCAGTACATGGTACTGCATCTGTTGGCCACTAATCAACATCCTGCTGCATGGCCTACACGCCCATGTTTGGATGAGGGCATGTGTCAGGGTCGGCGCTGTAGCATTGCACGGTAGCACCCCCTAAGAGAGATCTCACCAGAACCAAATGCTATTGCTGCTGGGGGGCCAGAGGGTCAGTGTAAAACAGGCCAGCACACGAGGCGCACGCGTTTTCCGGACACGGTTCAGTTCTCTGGACGCAGTCGTGGTGATAGTCTTTGCAGACGAGCTCTCTTCACACGGCAGGCAGCTCTGTCTGAACCCTTAACGCAGCCAGCACGAATCGCTGCTGGCAATTTACCAGTTGATGTGTGTTTGCTGAATTGACCTCGTCGTAGGCTAATGGTTTTCCTGCAGCGAAAATGAGTGCTTCTGCCAGGCAGAGATTTTTTGCGACGATGGATGCAGAAGACGAGGTAAGCCAGGCGAGGGGCGAGCGAGCCGACGTCGGTGTCCGACTCACACTGCTGACACATATAGTATTGCCTAGTTCCTTCCTGCCACACGACTACATGCTCAGGGGGAAAGATGGGCACGCCTAGCTCGTGTTAATTCGATTTGGCCATTTCACCAGGTTTCAAACGTTTTTATATTAATTATTTTAAATTAATAGTTTTGGGGAGTGGTTTCGAGCCAGCTACCGTTCTGCATGACGAATTGCATGACGAAAAGGTATTTTTTAGTCGTTTCTCTAACAGCTATGGTATAATTTCCTTTCATTAAAACTTGTAACTATAATAAATGTCCTATCGTGACAACTAGGCAAGCTAAATGAGTGCAACGTTCGTTGATCTGTCGTCATGACTTGAACCAGCAGTTCGTTGTTCTGTCGTCATGAATTGAACCAGCAGTTCGTTGTTCTGTCTATAAGCATAATAATTGTGACTGAAAATTAAATGCGGTTCATTGGTGATATATACGTACAGGATGCCATTGCTGATCTGCTAATCCGAAAACGCACGCACACAAGTCGCATAATATATTATATGATTTTTTTGTGAAGAATCATGAAGAAATGTCCCTACCCTCGTGTTGTAACACAAAATAAATGTTAAAAGTTTAAGGTTATAATGTTAGTGTAATATGTATCATTGAAAAATTCGATAGAAAAATTAATTTTTACGTATGAGCCACAGTCAATTGATCGTACAAAAAATAACGACGCTTTTATGCCAGAAAGTGGGCACGTAAAATTATACGTTGGTTCATAGCACGTAATGGTTTTATTGGCAGGGGTGAATAATGACAAATGTCATTATTGTCATATTCATATTCATTTCATGTTCATTTGTCATTATTCACTCCTGTTATTGGTCCTGTACAATAAGTAAGGAAAGGGGTAAAGTAATGTAGGAAATTTTTTGCTCATTGCCCGTAATGATTACACGAAATTAGAATTAGGATAGCGTAATACAGCATAGCAGAGCATGAAAAGGCCCTAACCATAAAACAGCGCGTTATACGTAAAAGGTTATAGTGCCTGCAGGGAAACATTGCTAGGGAAAGGTGTGGTATGATGGATTGCGTAGGAATAAATCTTTATACACCTGCATTTTATCATTTCAAATTGACATAATAGCACACACTCTCCTTGCTGCTTGTGTGTGTGTGTGTGCGTGCGTGCCGTGCGTGCGTGCGTGCGTTGCGTGCGTGCGTGCGTACGTGGCGTTCGTGCGGGTGCGTGTGTGTATGTTGGCGTGTGCATCTTTGTGTGCATTTATCCTGTGGTCTGCATGTGTGTGCGTGCGTGCTGTTTGTGGTGTGTGGTGTGTATGTGTGTGTGTGTGTGTGTGTGAACGTGGCGTAGCGTGGCGTGCGTGCGTGCGTGCGTGCGTGCGTGCGTGTGCGTGTGCGTGTGTGCGTGCGTGCGTGCGTGCGTTCGTGCGGGCGTGTGTGTATGTGGGCGTGGGTGCGCGTGCGCGAGCGTGGCAAACACAGACGGAGCCAATGCATGGATGAGTTTATTAATTAGCGTCTTGCAACCTTCTGTTTAAATTTTGCATAATGCGTCTTCCAATAAGTTTCTATTCACCAAGAAAATGCATTTTCCGATAAATCCCCTGGCTAGATTTTCGAACATTGCCACACAGATCGCCAGTAGAAGTATATATTGTTTATCTTATCTTATATCAGTCATTGAGCAATTCTTAGCTCTTCTCTAAATTTCTGACAGTTGTAAACAATTTGCAGTAAAATTTTGAGTGAAAGTGATCATATTCTTGATTCTATCGTCTGGCCGAAATGATAATTTTTTAAATATTTACTATTATATTATATTGCTTATTACTTATTGCTTACTTATTTCTTATTACTTATTACGCTGCGGGTGATTATCTAGTCAAAACAGTGGGCATTGCAGACAAGTACGCGCCACCCCCGCGCCGTTGAACAATGGTATCTGCCAGTAGTTTCGGCCATTCACGAGCAAGCATTTCCGCAGCGGATCGGACGTGAGTCGGCGGTGTTCGCATGTGTTCAACACTCGCGTGTGTTTGCCAGCGTGCTTGTTTGTGATCGTTATTCCCAACTCCGTGGTAGGCATTTAGGAAATACACCCAGGATTTGTGACCGTCTAGGAATGCTGTGAAGAAATACAGGAATGCCGTAAGAGAGAAAATGGTATGTGAAGTTGTCGACTGTACGTCAACCGTTCGTTCGTAAGCGGCGATGTACATATTACTACGTCTGTGTTGACATCGCAATGGCAACGCATCGGCGAGTTTGAATTACTAGTACTAGTACTAGTAGTAGTACTACTCTTCTTTTAGTACTTTATTTTTAATCGATCCTGAGTTGCATTGAGTTTGTTATAAATTTGTAATAACGATAATTGTAATATGTAACAGTATGCGGTATTGCATGAGTGATTTCAGGTCGGTGTAGATATACGGTGTAATACAGCATTACGTTGATTTGTAAACTTTTGTGTCATGTACTAACTCCGTCACTAACTGTCTCATGGCAGAAATGTCTGCGAGTCATCTAGCTACGTGTTCTTGCGATCTGATATTTGGAGATAAAATGTCGCCAGCGACAAGATATCCACATACTACCGAGCTAGATCATACATATGATGGTTAGGTGCGCGGTCATCAACGGTGAAAACAAAATATCGCATTCATTTAATCGCCCACGCTAGCTAGCGACAAAAGTCGCAGTGCGACGACCTTTTTTGTGGAGCGTGGACTCACGGTGCAAGCGGACACGTGGTGGCAGTCACACACACGCGACCGCGCACGCACACCCACCCACGCACGCATGTATATCGTTGGGATAGGCGTTCGTGGTACAGGGCTTGGTGGTGTTGTGTTGCCCACAGTGTGCCGGTGGCTGGAGCTCTTAAGTGGTCATGACAGGTGTTCACGTACAGCCAGCTGAACACTGTGTACTCCTGCACCAGTGGCCTGAACCAGTGGCCTTTTCGAACACTGCCCAATTTGTGTTGTAACCGGAGAAATAGCAAGAAAACTCACTGAGCGTAATTCATGAATAACGAAAGTAACGAGGGCTCAATATACCCAGGGGCGGATTCAGACCGTATTTGCCGTATTGGGAAATACGGTCTAGATTTCAAAGTGCCCTTCGAAATTTTGCGCTAAAAAATACAGAAAACAATTTGATGGAATTTGGCTATATTCTTTATTTCTCTTCTTCTGGTTCATTGACAGGACTTGAAAGAAATCAAAATTTTAAATGGTAACAGAACTAACTTTGATATCTGAAAAAGAAGAGAAGTGCTTGAATCATTCTGCATTAATTGCTGTTATGCAAAGCGCAAGCAAAATGAAGCAGAAATAAAATTCCATATGGTTTTTAGCTATTGATGCTTGACTAAATGTGTGCTCAAATGGTGCTCATTTTTGCGCCCAGGTACCCTTGAAATTTCGAAATTTCCTGGGGGAGGCCCCCCAGACCCCCCGCCATGTGCTTCTGCGCCTAACGGCGCCCACTGTGGTGTGGTGTGCCCTTTTTGGGGGATGTGCCCTTAAAATCTGGAAAAATACTGTCTAGCTTCAGCCCTGGATCCGCCCCTGATAGCCCCCGATATTACTCCCTCCCAAGCTATTATAATAGTTCACATCGCTAAAGTTCAAAGTAATCTTAACTTTGGCATGGTAGTAAAGTATAGTAGCGTCACACACTGGCATATAAATGATAAGGATTTGTTCTTAACTTACCCCATAACCGTTTTATGAGAACTAACATTATGTATTATCATATGTAAAAGCAAAGACTGGCGCATGTAATCGTAGGCGTATATGTAACATGTAATTTTTTGTTATGTTTTTACGTTACATACGTAAGAATGAGTGTGAACGTGTTACATAGAACATTACGTTCTAGCCGTGTGAAACTTAACGCTAACAGGGACACATGTATATATATAGCGTATATGTGCTGTGAGTCATAGATCACGTACTGTGTGTGAGGTCCACTCACGTTGACACTTGAGATGTTCAAACACTGGACAGAAGGTTGTGCGGATGAACTATATAGTGCGGCTCTATTCATCCCGAGTTGCTGGCGCCATGCTTATTCACTCTTCTGCGAACAAGAAAACAAGAATAGGCGTGTGAAAGAGCCATGTACCTGCCACGTATCAGACAAGGGTGGGAGGGATTTCCTGTGCTGTTGGTACGTGAGGATGAGCCTTCGAATACAATATATATATATGCCATTTTAACTGTTTGTTATACGCAAGTTGTGATTACACTACCGTTTATGATGACACTTTGTCGGTAACCCCGGCCGAAACTACATGTGTTTCAACAAAAGGAAAAAAGTTTTACATGTTTAGCTGTAAACTAGCGTACTTTTAGTAAACTAGTCACATCCTTGCTCCCATGTGCATGGTTCCAGGTACGACACGTATGGTTCCAGTCCGTTTGTAATGTAGCGCGTCTGGGAAGAGGCACGAAGTATTGGGTCGTTGTAAAAATGGCCAACAATCTACTAACAATGGGCGCTGGTAGACGCCATAAATGTTTAGTTTACAACGAGCCAGTGTCTGAACGTTACTGCGCTGCCATTAAACCGGAAAGAGCAACACGCAGATGAGAGGCGAAGGATGTGCAATGCAAGGAGGGTTCTTTAGCGCTATATGACGCGTTGTTCCAATTTTACATATTGATCCTAGAAAGGTACGTGGACTTCAAAAGCAAGAAACATGTTGGATCTTAGCTTCAAATAATGTGAAAAATTGTTAGTAGATAGGTTATTACAACCCATCTTATTTGGCTAGGGAAGAAAACCAGTGTTGCCATTGGCAGGTTCCTTTGAGTTTGAGTTACAAATTGGAGAGAACTGATGCATAAAAATTCAAGTGTGCGTCTGCTGCATGCACATGCTGTCTATAGAATACGGACACAAGTTGTCTGATCATAGATCTGTGGCACACAGTGAAGGGATTAGGAAATTCTGTTTCAGTTTCAGTACGTGCACCTCTTGTTGAAACCTGTTTGCTATTCTTGGCACCTGCCACCATCTCATCTCTGCTACACCCCGTCAGCGGAACAGACGAATAAACGTTTCGTTTCGGCAAGAATGACACATCTTACCAGTCTGAAATTATAGGGTTTTATCCAGAGCCGTAATTAATTCTAAGAGCAGAAGATCAGGTTTTTACGAGAGGTAATCCCTCCAATGATCCACATGAGAGAGGCAAGCTCAGCTCAGCTTATATTGGAGATGTTTTCTATGAGTCACTGTAAGATTAATCGGTCTATCTGGTGCCAAGAGTGGGCAGTTGAGCTTTGGCACTTCATAAACCTGCTATCAATGTTTTAAAAAGAATTTTTCGACGAGCTTAACGTTTTATGTCTTATAAATGTCTTTATCAGTAGTCTCTAAATATCTCGCTTGGGATAAGATAGTAACAGGAGTGAATAATAATAGATCTATTATTATTCACTCCTGATAGCAGTCGGTTTGCGATTCTTTGACATGTAGTGCAACAATGGTGTTGGAACTCGCGCAACACAGGTCCCTGTTTTTCCGCCTTTAAGAGTGGCGCAAGTACCAATCATGTATCACGGACATTGTGGGTTTATATGGTAATTTCAGGGGCCCGTTATCAAAAACAAAATTAGTCTTAACGTTAGTCTAACTTTACGATGTTTCTGACAACGGACCCCAGGATGCAAGTTAAGAAAAATCTTCGGGATTTGAACTTGTAAGCATAAGTGAACAGCGTTGCTACATCCTCTTGCGTAATAAACTAATAATTGCATGCTTTCTAGTAAAATGTTCGTTTCCAGTTACCGGTCCTTCACCCATGTTTTGTGCTGTTTATGTTATTACAAGCCTTTCTTGGTCAGTGACTGATGTATAGATTTATATTCCCAGATTCTATCTTCACTGAAACGCATTTCCCGTGAGACATTCCTATTGAATGTGGAATTGTGTTGAGATCGAAAGTTTCAATAGCGGTGATGTTTTCCGTTGTTGTGTGCATAATGGTAAATCCATTGATTTCAAATTGCTCCGATTTTTGTGTGTGGGAATTGGTCATTTGCAAAGCGCTTGAATTCCAAGGTTGGCCAGTTGATCAAAAATCAAAAATCATTTACTTTCTAACAGAGAAATCTGCTTGGATTTACCTCATCGTGCATGTTGGAGTGTTAATGACAGAAAGTAAAACCTCGTTTTTAAATTCTGAAATTTTCCCAGTTTTGTTAGTGAAAATACAGGCGAGCTGAATATTCGTGTATGTTTCAGTCGCTATATATGGTTACTACAAAGGCAACGCAGCTGTGCTAGTGGATATTGCCACTAGGTGTCCGGTTTGGATCAGTCACTTGCCCTTTTCTCATTTTCGAAGCATTTGTAATTAAAGCAGTGTCTGTCGAGTACCAGCTACGACGAGAGCTGATGCTCCGGCGACCGTTGATAGAAAAGTGCCGGTTTCCTGTGCTTTGATCGGTCGTCCATCACGCTTCGTCGAACTTTTTTAGCAGGAAAATTGCGCCGGATTGAAAGTTTTCGATGCATGTGAGTCATTACTGTGGGTGAAGGCAGCTGCGAGGCACCGTGCCGTATTGGCTGACACGTAAACCACTGATGCGGGCAACTACAGATAAACGCGATAGTTGTAGGTGGGAAGGCAACCAATTTTCAACCCCCACCTCACTCCATGCGTGTTTGATTTTTTTATAAGAAATTGTAGACTTTCTGCAGTAGCTGTCGTTCCTGTGTACGTGGAAGATATTACGAGAAAACCGTCGCGTGGAATTTAATTCTACAGTAAACCGTGAGCGGGAGTCAGATTCGAGCTGCCACTCATTTGTGACACACGCGGCGTGCTCCTCCGTTCACGGGGACGAGAGCCTTTCATCACCGAGCAACTACAGTTGCAGAGTTTTCGCAGCAACAGTTTCTCTTTGTGTAAGTCGGCGTTGAATACTTCTCGAGTGTCTTTGTTAGCTGGTGGGTGGGTGCTTGTTCTGCCACAATCCTCGTACACGTACCGTCGTAACGGCGATTTTTTCACGCGCAATGTGAGCAAGGAAATAAAACTACGCGTTACACTCTTATTTAGTCATGTTTGAAGATATACAGTTGTGCGTTATTGTTTATAGAACTGGATATCATGGATATATTACCCCTAGGATATTTTCTTAATGTGATATACGCACACAGTTGCTTTGTTTTAAAATCTAAAATTGCTTCAGCGAGCATTGCTGTGAAGTTCAGTCGCATCATATCGTGCTATTCCATGCTACTCCAGGTTGAATAATTATTCTAAGCATCTCCTCGCATGTTTCATTGCAGCGAGTGCTTGCGTATTATATCCATTTCTAGGCACTTCCAAAGCTTCCTACCACGAATACGGGCGTGTACATTGATTGCGAAGGTTGTACGAAGGCTGCGGACTTCTTATAGGGGCATGTCCCAGCCCAACAAATCCCAATCCCCACAGGGCGTTGTATGACATTGCAGCATACAGGTCTCATAAATGGGCTGTGTAGAGCTGGCGGGATCATCATCATCATCATCTATAGGGGCCGGGCAGCACCACTGAACTATAACAATAGTATTACAATATACACATTGCACAACAGTACAATAACAGTATACTATTATATAATATATACAATTGTTATAGTTCAGTGGGCAGCACATCAACCTGTAGAGTTACAGGTCTAATGACACTGGTTAGGTGATGGAAGGCAGGAGAGAGGGTTGGGCTGTTTTAAGGTGTTGAAGGCAGACGTGCAAGTTTTGATAAACGATTATTGTGAATACACTTGATTAGTAATAGGGCAATGTGAGGGCGGGTCTGTTCGTAGGTTGCGTGAGCGTGGTACACATGCAGTAGCCGCGTGGTCGTTAGCATTTAAACGCTTAATTTCAAGATCGCGAAACATTTATTTATTTATTCATATCTTCACCGCACTTTCTGCGCATGAGTTATTAATTGGAAGTGGCTCATCAGTACCACAAGAGTTGATGAAGTATTCAGCGTGACTCATCGAATAAACAGTGTCTCCAGATTTGTTTGTAAGAGATTATTATATATGCCGATATGTTGGCATAGGTACGCGATTTTCTAATATATACGTACACAGTACATACATTACACACGCACCCTCCCTCCCCACGCACACACACGAAACGCAAATTGACATAAACGGGTATTCATTAACATTGCTAAAATGTAAACAGAATTTTAACTCTGTAAACAGGAACGTTCGTCCAACAGGCACCGCAATATCCGTGTCATTTGCAGGTATGACGGCTTGTGTGTACATTCATCAAGCTGCTAATAAACAACCCATAAGTTTATAGCCACAAATATTTTACAAAAATGCCATTTTCTAAACATGCGATGTGGCCAGGTAAAATGCTAAACCTGTGTGAGCAGCCGTGGGCGTGCGTTGAACACAAAAGGTCACCACTAGACTACAATTCTTGTTTACCAACCATGATTGCAGCCTATGCTAGTAATTAGTGAGAGAATAGTACATTTTCTGGTCGGTAGATCAAAGAGATTTAGCGGCGTCTGTTATGTACACTGCGGCGAAATGTAAACAATCAAATTTATCACGGACAGTGGTTATAGAACGCTCTGCCACTTTCTGCAGCCTTGGACCAGTGGTCACCGAAACAGCGAAAATGTTGAAAACCGTAAAAATTCAGTATTAGTGATATAGTCACAATTTCATGATATGTATCACACTCTGTCCGATTATTTACCTCTGCATCGTTAATGATGTCCCTGGAATCAGTTCCCGGTAATATTCGCAATCAACTTGCCTTCCAACGTTGGATGTTGGCTGTGTATAACGAACGTATTTGTTGAGTAAAACGTGTTTGTAATCGTGTTCATATGGACATGCATGACGGGTTTGAGGAAGATTAAACTGCAAATCATTAACTCCGAATCTTTGGAGAAGGACCGAGGACCAAGAAACTGAGGATAGACGGACGAGGGAAGTAGAGTGCTGTAAGACGGCACCTCGTCGCATCCTAACCAAGGTCAACTGCTGGGGAAAAGCCTACACGTGTGATCAGATGGCGCGTACAGTATACTTGCGAGAGACGGTAATTGAGACCAGTCGTTGGCACGAGGGTTATGTTGTGGGAGTGTTAAGTCTGTACCCGTTGGCGTGAGAGGAAATCGCTGTCAGTTTCTTACAGTCTAAGAAAAAATAGTTACGGAGAAGACAAGTTCTACAGTGGTTGGTTGGCTCCAGCGAAATGGTGATGTAACAGCGAAGGTAAAATAATATAGACATACGCGTTTATACAGATTAAAAATATACAAAAAACAATATACACAAATTGAAAAATGATATAACATAACTGTATAACCATATAAAAATAAATAATATACGTTTGTTAGCTTCGAATGCCAATAGCTGACTCGGTCAATATATAACCTTAGGGAGGCAGTGACGAGCACGCACGCTCGAGTAAATGACCACCGGCTAGGGGCCATAGTGAGCCCAGCCATTGGTGATTTTAAAAATTCATCGGGCGATTGGCGGCTCGTTAGTAATTCTGATTGCGGTAATAGGGCAGTGATAGATAATTGATGTCGCTATTCTCTGCGTCCAGTACTAATGTAGGTAACAATGATCGAATATAGGCAATACAATGACACACACACGCGGACGGGGTCGCAAAATATCCGGCCTGCTACGTATGACCAATGAAGCAAGAACACGCGGCGGGTGGGATCAGTAGCGGGATGCCGAAATTAGCATGCATGCGTGAATTGTAAAAGAAGGCCTGCGCGTCTAATTGCAAGTAGCAAAGTAATGCGCCATGTCAAGTGCTGGCGTCGTGCGTGAGTGACGTCATGGAACCTATAGTATAGATAGATGCTGTAGATGCATCGTTCCAAAGCTTCGTCAGGTTTGGACTTTGTCGTTGTATTCTTTTCGACCGTGGCAAAAACGTTTTCTCAATTTTGAAACTTGCTGGTAGGTCGAGTGCAAACAAAAACTCCAAATATTCACGCGAAACAAAAATAGGGGGATTCCTTGTTAAATATAATTAATTTATTAATTATACGGGCTTCCTTGGTAGATATATACGGGCTTCCTTTGTAAATATATACGGGCTTCTTTGGTAAATATATATGGGCTTTCTAATTGGTAAATATATACGGGCTTCATTAGTAAATATATATACGGGCTTCCTTGGTAAATATATATACGAGCTTCCTAGGTAAATGTATACGGATTTCCTTGGTAAATATATACGGGCTTCCTTGGTAAATATATACGGACTTCCTTGGTAAATATATACGGCCTTTCTTGGTAAATATATATACGGGCTTCCTTGGTAAATATATACGGGCTTCCTTGGTAAGTATATACGGGCTTCCTTGGTAAATATATATGGGCTTCCTTGGTAAGTATATACGGGCTTCCTTGGTAAATATATATGGGCTTCTTTGGTAAATATATACGGGCTTTCTTGGTAAATATATATACGGGCTTCCTTGGTAAATATATATGGGCTTCCTTGGTAAATATATACGGGCTTTCTTGGTAAATATATATACGGGCTTCCTTGGTAAATATATACGGGCTTCCTTGGTAAATATATATACAGGCTTCCTTGGTAAATATATACGGGCTTCCTTGGTAAATATATACGGGCTTCATTGTTAAATATATACGGGCTTCCTTGGTAAATATATACAGGTTTCCTATTTTTTCGTGCAACACAATTCGCTTATAATTTTTTAGTTATGGATTCTTACATCAGAGGTTCATCATAGGGGGTTCATCAGGTAAATTTCCACAAGCCGCTACTTCATAATTCTCGAATGTAAGAATTTCTGCAAGAAAGAGGCTTAATTATGCACATATTTTCTTTCATATTTATGCTGCCACCCTAGTGCAAATTCAGAATCAGTTCGATTTGCAGTGTAATACGCAGATGCCCACACAGACATCAAATTGCAAATTGCACAGCGTGTTTGACGATGAGAATGGATTTAAAGGCATTGTGATAGGTTACAAAAGCATCGAAATTCTGCATACAATGGCGGGCGACGCTATACAGATGTTCCCTGTTCAATGGGACTGTTACGTATTACCCTCGTAGTTAACATTTGAAAGCCGAGCTTTTGAGATTATCCTAAACCTGACACAGAGCTTATAGCCCTATAGCTTATAGCCTGGCAGTGTAGCCGAGTGTAGAATTAATTTTCATTAATGATATGTCAGCATATATGCGCACACATTGAAGCTGGATCGGATGGACTTACATACAGAATATACATTACATATAAATCACGGGTTCAGTGCCTCTTCCATAATCTGGACAGTATGTGTCAGCCAGTGGGTTTAGTTTCACTCAAAGCATTTTAGCACAATATTTGAAGAAAAACGATACAAGATAGTAAAGCTTGTTGGGTTAACTTTGCTCCTTCTCCGCATGGTGTATAAAAAATTTCGTAAGCTAGTGTTTTATAACAACTGCTCAAAGTTAACTATCTTTTGACACGGGACGAGACAACCAGCTGCAGTAGTTACTGTTTTTTAGCGTACAGCCCGTAAGCGACGGCAACTCTATATGTATAGTGAACTCTGATTGATCACAAGATGCTTAAGAGGGGCAATAGCCATTCCATTCCAAAGTTGCCACTCCTGGCCGCATTTCAGATACGGGAAAGCAATGCCTGCGGGATGTGATTTTTTTCCCTCTTGCTGTGCTGTTCATTTTTGACCTTGCACTCCCATCATCCTACCGATTAACACCCTACCTCTTACAATCTCTTGACACCTAGGAATTTGTATGTGACTGACTATAGGCCTATTTCATTGGCAACTTCTTGCAAGTTCCTCCCGAAGCAATCATTTTGCTTTTACGGCAGTGCAATTATGGTTATTGTAGAGGCCTTTAAAGAGTGGGCTGTAACCGTGTTGCATGCCCGGGGGCAGGGAATCTCACGGGAATTCGAGTTTGGCTGATAAGGACTGCTCAGCATTCAACAAAGCCTGGCTTTCTTACTCGTTCGCACTAATGTCTAAGAATTGGTTTTGGAACCAACTATGATATAAGTAAGAGATGATAATGCTGTGTAGAAATGGCGAGAAATCGGGTGGCGGTGGGTGGTGGGTGGGGT
>NW_014577069.1:339224-342811 GCF_000485595.1 Priapulus caudatus
TCACTGTTCAAGCGTAACGGCCACGGAAACACCGGCTCATTCTCATCTGCCCTTAGGGGCTTGGGTGGCCA
The DNA here is from genome assembly GCF_000485595.1 of Priapulus caudatus. Taxonomy (NCBI): domain Eukaryota; kingdom Metazoa; phylum Priapulida; class Priapulimorpha; order Priapulimorphida; family Priapulidae; genus Priapulus; species Priapulus caudatus. The sequence goes on from NW_014577069.1 coordinate 339,296, forward strand.
TTCTCACCATCAGAAGGAGAACGCATGTGCCTTACCTGTACCTTACCCTTACCCCCCATGCCCTTTTTCCTGTCCCTGCCCTTACCCATACGAGGGATACGTCCTTTATACAGCGAATTTATTCCTTTCCAATTTGCCTCGCCAATTATGACAAAACAGTTGGTATCCGTTCTAACTGCACGTTGGCATTGTTACACGTCGGAAGCAGACATGCGCAGATTTACACAATAATCAGTCAATGGCCGCTATATATATATATATATATATACGCAGGAATCCTGACATCATGCCCATATATGCCATCTATAATATGCACACTCAAACCGCCCTGCTGCATGACACAACTATGAAACATCGGACTGCACCTGCGCGCACTAAGAGGTTCGTTCGTTTCGGTGATCGTTCGTTCGTGTTCGTCGTTTCGACGTCCAGATAATATTGGTTATTCTTAAACCCGCCGAGGTGACTGTATCGCGGCACGTGAATACTACTTGGCTAGGTGTACAGTGGAGGAAAACCAATCGGGAAACGTCCGTGTAGCTGGCTAAGGCGCTACGCATCGTAGCCTTACAGACACTGACATTATATATCAAGAGTACATATAATAGATATCTCTAAATCTAATCTGTATACATAATACATAATCTCTATTATCAACTTGCTATTATGTACTCTTGATCATATAGCAGGTAGACACCAAACAGTGTAGTAGGTACGCACTCACGCACGCACGCACGCACGCACACGCTCGCACACGCGCAGGCACGCTACTCGCGGCGCGCGCAACGGCGCACGGGCGCACACGCAAGCACACGCATCACGCACACGCAGCACGCACGCGCACACGCACACGCAACGCACACCACACACCACTTACCCTAGCTTTCTGCTTGAGAAGCTCAAGAATCTTGGCGGCTGGATAGAGAAACTGCTTGCAGAAGCCGACTGTGTTCCCATGGAAATTCTCAGTCAACAGATGCTGAAGCCTAGTGGACAGGGTGTCGAGGGCTGGCGTCGGGTAGAGGGGCCCCAGCACTCTCTCCACGTGTGTGCGCAAGTCGGATGCCTGCAAAACAGAAAGAAAGTACACATTAACATGTTAATGTCAATGGGAATGAGAAATGACATTTGAGAAATGAGAAATGAGAAATGACATTGATAAATGAGAAATGACATTTGTCATTATTAACTCCTGGTTATTTAATTACTAAACCCTTATCCGAGCAATTACGATTGTCACTAATGACTCCCGATCATCTTAACCCGACCCCCCACACACATCCCACCCTACCACCCCACCGCCCGCTCACCTCGGACAAACGGACGCACGTACACACGCACGGACGCAATTACGTATGCACGAACGCACGGACAGACGAACGCACGGACAAACGGACGCACGTACACACGCACGCACGCACGTACGTATGCACGAACGCACGGACAGACGAACGCACGGACAAACGGACGCACGTACACACGCACGCACGCACGTACGTATGCACGAACGCACGGACAGACGAACGCACGGACAAACGGACGCACGTACACACGCACGCACGCACGTACACACGCACGCACGCACGTACGTATGCACGAACGCACGGACGCGGACGGACGAACGGACGCACGTACACACGCACGCACGCACGTACGTATGCACGAACGCACGGACAGACGGACGCACGCACGCACACACGGACGGACGAACGCGCACACGCACGCACACGCATGCGCGTACACTCGTAAATATTGATGAGTATAGTAAGAACAGTATACGTGCCGGCCAGCCGACGTTTCAGCGGCGTGTACATGCAGCAGACATGCTTTGCGGCTATCTACGCGGCTGGCTGAGTGGCCCAGTTGTGTTTCGCCACTGGCGGCATCGCGCGCGACGAGCAGGCGAAGAACACGAATAAAGAATCCCGTTACAGCGCGACGACGACGACGACGACGGATCTCGTCTAATTCCGTCGCCGAACAAAACGCGCGATGCACTGCCGTACTCTTCAAACGAGCGAGCGAGCGAGCGAGCGAGCAGCGCTGTGAGAGAGCTTCACGCGATGCGAGCGAGCAGCGCTGTAAGAGAGCTTCACGCGATGCGATTTCCCCCACCCCCCGCGCGCGCGCCGGTTTTTAGCTCACATTGACATCGTCAAGATGAGCTATTACCATGGAGCGTCGTCCGTCGTACGTCCGTCCGTCCGTCAACATTTGGCTACGGTCAATGATAACTTGATATGGATATTTTTTTTAAATTATGCAAATTAGGTAGATTTTGGCAATTTCACTATGCATTTCAGTGTCTGTCTACGGTCAACGATAACTCAAGAACCGTTTGATCCACATGTTTCAAATTGCATACAGTTGTTACTACAATGGGAGAGAGTTGAACGTCCTATTTTGGAGCACGCCAGTCGACCTACTTTTGGCAAAAATGAAAATGGCCATCTAGATTCATTCGATTTTGTTAAATTTACCTACCTACCTACCTACCTACGTGTAATATTGTGTTTTAGATTCTTCGTTACAGTAATTTGACTGGAATATTTTAGTGCTTTTATTTGCCCGATAATCGAAAACCAAAATGGCGATCATTTAGGCGTAGCGCCATCTCTCACCCAGATTTCAGACTTTCAGATCTGAAACATTTATTTTCGCATCAAAACTAACCCTGAAACAAAACAGTAAAATTTTCTATTAGTATAAAACAGGGAATAAGGACATTTGATCACATTTCGGTTCGTCATAAATCAAACACTTACCAAATTTGAAATATGATCTCCCTCTTCTATCACACCCAAGGTTGTATTTAAACATTTACTAGATTGACACTGTCATTCGTAATTCCAGCCGTCCATCCATCCATCCACGCGTCCAGCACGCACCTCCCGCCTGGCGGGGTGGTCGGGGTAGGATGGGAGGGGAGGGGAGGGGAGGGGAGGTGAGGGGAGTGGGGAGAAAATGGAGGGGAAGGAGAGGGGAGAGGATGCTGCCGCGGGGGGATGCTGCGGCGGACTGACTGGTTGCCATCGAGCGCCGCCCCCGCATCTCCGCGGAGAAGCGCAGACGTGAGATGCTCGGCTCGTCGTCGGCGGTCGGTCTTATTGATCAGGCGACGGGCGCTGTCGCTCACGCGCGGCCGTCGGCAGTGGTCGCATCGTCGTCGCTGCGGCTTTGCGTTGTGCAGCGTCACATTTATTGACCGATGGCGACCGACACGTATAAGGTGTTGAAACTGTATATATGGAGAGAGGGGGAGAATAGGGGAGAAAGGAAGGAAGATGGGAGTAGGAGATGGAGACGACGGAGAAGGGTCGGTAGAGGGAGGAAGAATAGGTGTAAGAGGAAGCTGGACCTATATATATATATGTATTATATCAGTGCTCGAAATAAGAAAAAAAATGTGGTTGTCCTGCGGACAACCCAGGCATCAAATCGGGTTGTCCGCAACAATTTCTGGTTGTCCCAAAAAAATATCCCCAAATCTCCTATTTTCAATCACATAATAATATG
>NW_014577069.1:343771-345565 GCF_000485595.1 Priapulus caudatus
CATAATAGCAAGTTAATAGAGATTATGTATTATGTATACAGATTAGATTTAGAGATATCTATTATATGTACTCTTGATATATAATGTAGTGTCTGTCGGCTACGATGCGTAGCGCCTGCCAGCTACACCGTTCCCGTGTCCTCACTGTACACTGCCCAAGTATTCACGTCCAGTACAGTCCACCTGGGGTTTAGAATAACAATATTATTTGGACGTGGAAACGACGAACGAACGAACGAACGAACGAACGAACTCTTAGTCGCGAGGTGCATCCGTGTTTCAAGTTGTGTCATTGCGCAGGGCGTTTGAGGTGTTGGCATATTATAGGATGGCATATATGGGTATGATGTCAGGATTCTCTGCGTATATATATATATATATATATATGCCCGCATGACTGAGTTATTGTGTAAATCGCATGTCTGCTCCGACGTGTAACAATGCCAACGTGCAGTGAAGGATACCAACTGTTTTGTCATAATTGCGAGGCAAATTGGAGAGAATAAATTCCTGTAAAGGATATCCCTCGGTATGGGTAAGGGCAGGGACAGGAAAAAGGGCATGTGGGGGTAAGGGTAAGGGTAAGGGTAAGGGCAGGAGAATGGGTTTTCGGGGGTAGGAGTAGCAGTAGAGGCAGGAGAAGGGGTCTTTGGGGGCAGGGGTAGAGACAGGGGCAGTCAGAGTTAGAAACATAACAAGAAAAGGAGGAATGTTTAAATACTAACGAGAGAGGGAGGTTTCCCACGGAATAAGGGCACTTCATATTTATATAGAGCATATTTTATGCGTTACACGTAGCCACCTGCATTGCATCCCGGTGTGCTCACGTGTATACACAAACCATTCCCGGGTTCGTCTTATGTATGGCTGTGAAAGCAGGAACGAGCCATCCGATTGTACGTGCGACACCCACATTTACATTTGTAATTCACGTCCTTATCCAGTTTATTGTGTAGCGCATAGTAAAAACGTCCCGTGAACACAGTCTTGTTGTGATAATGACCGTTCTCCACTAAATTGGATACGTAACAGCAAGTCTATAAACCAGCCATCGGCGTGCTGCACCTGTACACTTACAGAAGTAATGTGTTGTTTTATTACAGGCCTCTCCATTACTCAAGTATTCCTGAGTGCATACTCATGGTTTACGTTCGCTGACACAGTTTCTCACTGGTTAGCAGTTTAGTGTAGTGTCGACAGTATAGCTGCACGAATGATAATAATTTCGTATACTTCTCGTGCTGAACGTGATGATGATACCTGTAGGATTACTTGTACTATAGTATCAAGAACACGTAACGTAAGCTATTACAGTTTATATGTTCTTGCCAGTATCATTAAAACACGTTTTCATGAATCCCTAATATATAATATATACTAGTGTTATCGTACATACACACACGGTCGCACGCACGCAGGCACAGACACGTACGCACGCACGCACGGACGCACGTACGTATGCACGAACGCACGGACAGACGGACGCACGTACACACGCACGCACGCACGTACGTATGCACGAACGCACAGACAGACGCACGCACGCACGCACGGACGCACGTACGTATGCACGAACGCACGGACAGACGAACGCACGGACAGACGCACGCACGCACGCACACACGGACAGACGAACGCGCACACGCACGCACACGCATGCGCGTACACTCGTAAATATTGATGAGTATAGTAAGAACAGTATACGTGCAGCAGACATGCTTTGCGGCTATCTACGCGGCTGGCTGAGTGGCCCAGTTGTGTTTCGCCACTGGCGGCATCGCGCGCGACGAGCAG
>NW_014577069.1:347754-349060 GCF_000485595.1 Priapulus caudatus
GGAGAGAGAGAGAGAGAGAGATAGGGAGAGAGAGAGACAGATTGACAGATAAGACAGATAAGTCGTTGTACAGTCTACATTAGTGCTGCGAAACACTAAACCGGCAAGAGTTAAATACCCCGCCTTACAGATTAAGCTAAGCATTAGGCAGAAATTGTCAGCAGGAGCGTCCCCCTGTTATATAATCATGCGGGCATCATCGCCAGGGGGCAGGTTGGTTCGACCGCAAGTGACGTAATAATGAAAGTAACTAATTTCGATGGCGAAATCCCGAATGAAATATTCGTGTGATCGATTCTTGTCGCACGCTTCGCGCAGCGAATGCCACAGTCGTGTTTGTACCCTCGGTCTTTTTTTTATGTGAAGGAAACCCAGCGAACCCGCCGGTGCACTTCGCAATTTTCGAAAAGTCGATCGAATTTCGTCGATTTCGTAAAGAATTTGGGGCGATTATTGAGCGGTTGATAGGACTGCAGCGGCGTCTCCTCTTCTTTGATGTGTCGGTCATGCTCTGTAGCGTGAGTCTGGCTTTCCCCGCAATAAATCAAGTCGCCGTGACGGACACTTGAGAGCGAGCGACACACGGTCTCACTGCGTGCTGTTTTACGGGGCGCTTGTCTGGTGGGGGTTGGCGGCGGCGTTCTCTGTAAGGCTCTGAACACGCCTCGAGGCTCGGCGCTAACACACGTATAACACGTATAACACGTCGCCTGTCGTGTAGAGAGAGAGATAGAGGGGGAGGGGGAGGGGGAGAGACGCCGGTGAACGCCGCGCGCATGGTAAGAAACTCGTCGTGGAGTCCGCGCGCGCGTGCGCGTGCGTGCGTGCGTGCGTGCGTGCGTGCATGCGTGTGTGTGGCGACGAGGCGTCGTGTCAAGTCGTCATTTCGTTACGACGCCATTACAGAGAGTTCGTCGACGGAAATTTTTTTAATCGGTTAAAACTCGTATAACTTTATACTTTGTACTTTATTACTTCTCTACTACTTTCTTACTACTCACTCACTCTCTCTCTGTTTTCCCCTTCCTTTTCCTCTTTTCCCCTCTCTCTGTGATCTCGACTCTCGACTCGCCTCGCACGTACGCTGTTTCGTGAGTCGCTGTCTATTCCGCCTGTCCATGCGTGCGCTCGCGGTGGAGTATTATTTCATTACTTTTACGTCATTAATGATGGTTTATTTATGGCTAAAAGTTTAGGTCCCAACTCTGAGCGAGAGAGAGAGAGAGATGGAGAGAGAGAGAGAGAGCGAGAGAGAGAGAGAGAGAGAGAGAGAGAGAGAGAGAGAGAGAGAGAGAGAGAGAGAGAG
>NW_014577069.1:349070-353503 GCF_000485595.1 Priapulus caudatus
ATTACTTTTACGTCATTAATGATGGTTTATTTATGTATAAAAGTTTAGGTCCCATCTCTGCGCGAGAGCGAGAGAGAGAGAGAGAGAGAGAGAGAGATAGTGAGAGAGAGTTGAATAAGCAGATCTTGTATAGAGGGGTGTTCGGGAAGATTAAAAAATATTATTATGCGGTGATCGAAGCACGGGGGGAATTAAAGGTTGTTAATTAATTTCGTTTAATCAGGTGATGAATAAAAGGGGCAGTCGCACAACGAGTCGATGGGACTTCGCGGGAAAATTCTTAATTAAATGTAAATGTAATCGTATTATATATCGGGACAATTAGTCCTCGATTTGCTGGCAAGTTTGTGAAAAACATGGGTGGGGTGTGCAATGTTAGCTTTTTAACTAGAGCAGAACCTTGTGCTGGGTATGGGTTAAGTGCGGCGTAAAGAGACGAGAGTAAGACTGTACAGCTTTGTCATCGTCGCACAGAGCACGGTCTGTGACAAGTACCGGTGTCTTTGATCGTCTCTTTATACACCGTCCGCGCACAGACTGACCGATTACTGGTAAGCAAGCTGGTATCTTTGCGCTCGCGCCTACGCGGACATGCGTGGCTAAAGGTAATATTTACCGAGCTGGCCATACACCTGGTGGATGAAGGTCGTACAACAGAGAGAGATAAATCTCTCGCCACAAAAGCAGCCGCCAGTGGCTCAGTCGGTTGGTTCAGTCTAGCGGTGTGTCTTAAAGCTGATCAACAACGCTGGCCAGCAAACAGTGGATGCATTATGTAGATTTCGAACCCGGTAATTACGAATGCTGATGAGCCAGGATCGCGGATTTGGATAGACCTCTTCTGGGTATGGAGGGAGGGAAGAAGGGTCGTCGCTGTAGACGATGAGTGTCAGCTTGCTGCTGCTGGCAGGGAGGGCGTAGTGTCTGAGGGACAGATGCGAGGGCGTTGCCTTCTATAGCTGCATAACCGCTGGAATGGTACTACTAGCTCTAGAACTATAGCCCTTCGCTCCGCCGCAGGCGCCTGTGGCGGAGCGAAGGGCTATAGTTCTAAAGCTAGGACGGTACATGTATAGTGTGTTCACTGTATTGATGACATGTGGGAGGGCGCAGTGCATTTGTGACTTTGTGAGAATTTATGGTGTATCGATAACTTGTAGAAGCGTTTAGTGTGTAGACGACTTGTGGGAGGCTGCAATGTGTAGGTGACATGTGGGACACGGCGGAAATGTGTAAGCGTCTGGTAGTGGCTGTACAGTGCCTAATGGACTGTTGGCAGGGCATAATGTGTGCGACATTGGTTAGTGCTTTTTCACTGCGTTTAGAATTGCACGTCGTCACTGCCCACTCAGACGGGAAAGTATACCGCACCTAAACTGTGACAGTAATCCTGCTACATACTCATGCAGTGACCAGCATGTTGAGGATTTCCACACTAATGTTATACGCCTTAATGTGGGTAGCCCACATGTCTGATGGGGTGGGGGCTGCCCAAGGTAAAACTGAGGGCTGCCCAGGGTAAAACTGAGGGCTGCCCAAGGTAAAGCCGAACAGTAGTTCGATAAGCTACCAGTAACAAAGGCCTGGATACCTCAATTATCACCCAGTAATCAGATGCAGGCGCATGTGATGCGCCACTAATTGACCAGAAGTGTAGAGTCCTAGTAAAGTGACGAGACATGATCAGCGAATCCGCTTGCTGTACCGTGGCCCCCGTGATGTGAATGGCCTTCGTCGCAGGCAGCTAATAAACTTCTACCCGACTCCCTGCCTGCCTTGAGATTGCCGTACAATAATCCGCATTAGTTTCGTTAGCTGCGCAAAATGCTCTGTCAGATAGTTTAAGGTCAACTATATAGACTGTCTCTGTGAGCACAGTGCGTGCGTGTTGCTGCCTCTTTGACAATGTGTGGTGTTGCTGCTCTTGTGCAGCACATATGTGTTGTGTTGTATAGACTGCAGTATTGCCTGAGAACAGTATGTAATTTACGAGTTGAATACTTCGATACTAGTGTGCTGCTGCCTGGGTGCTGTGGTTGTGTCGGTGTGCGTGTGCGTGCTGCGTGCTGAGGCTGCGTGTGGCGTGTGCGCTGCGCGTGCCGTGCGCGCTGCGCGTGCGTGTTGTGTGTAATGTGTGTGGGGTGTGTGCAACGAGAGTGCGTGCGTGCGGTGCGTGCGTGGCGCTGCGCTTGGTACGTGTAATTTGCTCATTTAATGATACACAGACTTCATACACAGACTTGATACAGCCAGACTGCTTCTGCCTTTTCCGGAGGAGTGTTTTGCCGCCACTCTGTGCGCGATGTGACCCATCGTACCGTACCGTAACTCCCAGGAAAACAGGAGCGATACTCTCACCTTGTCACCCGGAAAAAATAGCAAAAAATCCCATTTAGAAAGCCTTACTTCCGTTCATCGTCATCGCGTCAATGCGGAAAGCATATACCCGTTGCGTACACCGCCTCCGGCATTTCTGCTCCTCTACGCTCACCGTAAACAGTTCAGCAATGTGGTGTGGTGCGCTTTATAAATAGAAGAATGCAAACCCGCTCATATTGTTATTTATTTATCAGCTTTGTGTTTGCAACATTTTAGCCTCACTTAGACAATTCGCCTCAAGATGAAAGCTACTTGCTATCGGTCGTCGTGCCGTTGTACGTCCGTCCGTCCGTCCGTCCGTCCGTCCAACATTCTGGCTCAGTCATACGATTAACTCCAGGAACCGTTTGACCCACATGTGGTGAAATCGGGTTATTAGGCTTGTACTGCTATTTGCTCCCATATTGAACGTCCTATTGTGGAGCACGCCAGTCGACGTACTTTCGCAGCCACGGCAATGCTTTTGGCAAAAAGGGCGAATTGCCAGTTAGGTCAGTTTTCAGGTCTTCAAACGGATTTTGCTCGTTTTGTATGTGAATAATAACGGCCTAGGTTTTCAATATTTAAAAAAGAATTTATAGAAAATTAGGTTAGTGTTTTGGAAATATAGGCACATTATATAGAACACGCCCCAGATAAACAAACACGTCTGTGTGGTCACACTCGGTCTGGTTCGTTTTAGGCGGTGCAAGATTTCATTGACAATGATCTTTAATGCAAAAATTGCTATTCTCCAGCCCTGCACGATAAAACTCCATTAGCCAGTAAAGCTTTTACCACTACAAAACATGCCATGTCGAACGCAGCAAATATATTTATTTCGAGAACGCCATCGCTAAGAAACATCAAAGCGTATAGCGCCATCTACCGTCACAAATTGCTGATCATTATGGCTTGATAAATTATTATATGCGATATACAGCATGCTAACCGTGCCTATGCCGCCCTAGAAACATCACACGAAGTAAACACTTTTCATGCAACAATTAACCATGAGGAAACACCATCTGTCACGTGGTATATAGCAGCTACATGCGAATCAGCGTATCCTCTCAATCTTACACGTTCCACATATCCGAAAGCTCCGCTTTAGCAGTGCCTAAATCTGAATATCTATAAAAACGTAAATTCGCGCATCATTTAGGTGAACCGCCATCACCGCCCAGCATCTCAGACTTTCACATTTTCGAACATTTATTTCACATAAAAAAATACACATAATTATCAAAGAGTATATAATGGCGCAGTTCTCCACATATATACTCTTCCGTGTCTATTAATGTACGTCATGATTGCCCTCAATTAAAACTTTTCTCGCTCACTCATTTGTAGTCCTTTTTTGGGTGAGCTACAGTTGCTCATTGACACGTCATTTGTATTAACTTTATAATGTAACCATCTTCTAAAAAGTTAGCGTTGTAAAACACTCGTTACAATTTTACTGCTGTTCAACAAGATTTTACATTAATAAACTGGCATCTGCAGGCAGAAAGAGACTAAAGTATACCTAGATTGATATTACTAACGCGGCCAAAACTATGCTGCATCAGTGACGCAAGTGTGCTCATCAGGCTCGCCGCGCCATGCTCTCGCTGCGCATGAATGTTGGTACGCGTCGCCGCTGTTTCTTTCAGCGTCATTGTTTTTTTAAACTAAATCGTTAGCTGTGCAAATATTCTGGCTTGCCCGATAGTATTAGCTGTCGTGCCGTTTGTTTGACACACCAGAGTCAGGACTCCTGCTGTATGCCTCTGCTAATTAAACAACCCTCTGAGAAACAGACCAAGAGCGCTAAGATCTCCCCATTCACTCTGCCATAATTCTATTTGTACTGCTACGCGTAGATGAGATACACTGCGACTTTTGTTGTGTGTGTGTGTGTACGTGTGCTTTGTGTGTGCTGTCTGTGTGTTGTGTTTGTGTGTGGTTTGGTTGTCTTGTGTGTGTGTTCGCTGCGTGCCGTGCGCGCCGTGCGTGCCGTGCGTGCGTGCGTGCCGTGCGGGTGCGTGCGCGCCGCGCGGCACTCTTGTGGATCTGGCGTGTGCGCCACCCGT
>NW_014577069.1:353528-373328 GCF_000485595.1 Priapulus caudatus
CTACCGTTATATATGTAGGGTTTATATCAAATTTCAATGTGGTATGCTTATGCTATAAACCTATAATATATATATATATATATATATAATATATATATATATATATATATATATATATTACGCGATGCGGGGGCGCCAGGAGCAGGCGGGAGTGGTGAGAGGGAGAGCAGGGAGAGATGGAGCAGAGGGCGGAAAGATGAGAAAGAATAGAGAGCAGAGGGGGGGAGCACTCACACCACCACTGAGTTACATTAGCGACGCAACTTCCACTCGCCAGCTCGCCCTCTTACTCGTAATCGATCTCTCACACGTACGCACGCACGCACGCACGGCACGCACTTGCTAGAGTAATACATAAGTTTCTCTGAACAACATATATTATATAATATATACCTACTGTTGTTCAGACAAACTTATCACACTGTTGATGCTATAGTGCACGCATGTAATCTCATTTCATTGAGCGTGCCAACGCAAATGTCGGTAAGCCGCCAAACAAGCGTGTTTGTTATAACTTATAGGCGGTTTATTTCCCGGTTGCATGCCGTATAGTAGTGTAGCTATGCGTATATGTAGGAGAACATTTCGCGTGGCAACACCGCCCCCTCCCCAGCGTTAAGCGGCACATCGGATACACAGAGAGCAATTAGATCAAACTAACGAGTATCGAACCACACGTACACGCGTCTAGTACATGCACTTGGGTACATACAGCCTATCCCTAGGCCAGTGGGCCGTTCATTATGGCCTACACGCAAATTATGCGATGCGTCTTATCGAGTGGTGTTGTGATGCCGCCACGTGTGTGTGTGGTGTGGCTGTGTGTGTGGGGTGTGTGTGTGTGTGGCTGTTGTGCCGCCTGTGTGTGCGGTGGTGTTGTTGTGTTGTGTGTCGTGTGTGTGTTGTGTGTGTGTGCGCCGCGTGCGTTGCAGTGCGTGCGCGTGCGTGCGCTATGCGCTGTGGAGAGACGATTACGAAGTAAGAGGCGACGCGGATGGCGCAGTGTAAGTTGCGTCGCCCTATGTACTTAGTGTGTGTGTGGTCTCCCCCTCTCTCTCTCTTCTTTCTCTCTTCCCCTCTCTCCATCTCTCTCTCTCCCTCTCACCACTCCCCCTTTGCGCCCCCGCATGCCGTCGCTATGTTACTTGTGGTGGTGTGCGCTGAACTGTTGCGTCTCTCTCTTTCTCCCTCGTCTCTCCCCCTCTCTCGTCTCTTTCTCTCTCCACTCCCCCTCTCTGCTCCCCCGCATGCGTCGCTATGTACTTGTGGTGGTGTGGCTCTTCTCTCTCTCTCGCTCTCTCTCTCTCTCTCTCTCTCCTTCTCTTTCTCCCCTCTCTCTCTCCCTTCTCATTCTATACTTTTCCCCTCTCTCCCCCTCTCCCCCTCTCTCTATCCACTACGCTACCTCTCCTGCGCGCTCGCATGCTGTTCTTGCCAGGATGTGGCATTCACCACCTCTCCTCGATTGGTTTCCTGTGTGCACGCGCTTATTGCACGATGCCGCGCGAGGAGAAAGTGCATCCGCTAAAAACATGGCTTCCCCCGTGCGGACGTGGCCGCCGCAGGTTTTATTTACTAAGATGTGCATGATGGATGCTTCTTAAGGAGCACCTAACTTCTACGCTGAGCTATTTGTGCATCCACGGTCGCCTCTTTCCTGTGTTAACACTCGCAGAATTTTGTCGGTGAATGACTCTCGAACTGCGGGGTTTCATCTATAGCCGCATGAGCCGGTTCCGCGATCTAAATATTTAATCACGTAATATTTAATGTTTAGTTGTCGCGACGTTTTTTCGGTTTGCGCTAATTGATTCGGGATTTATGTTTGTTTGACAAATGTGCCCATTTATATGTAGGATTAAAATTGATCGTCCAATCATGCTGCCCATAATGTCGAAGAATGCGAGTCGGCAAAAACAACGCTTTTGACCTCAATTTACATTGCCGTCTGTCCGAATGATGAATAATTTTCATAGACATCCACGCCGCGTGACTTGACACATGAAAAAGCATTGTGTTGCAGGCTTGCCAGCACCACCTGCTGGTCGTGTCAAGTTTGACATTTGTGTGACCGGGTGCTCTTACCCCATGTCAGTGTGCGTTTAATGCGCTTTTTAGGTTTTGCACACACATTAGTGGCTACCGCGTGTTAGAAGCCATTAAACTGTATTCTTTAATGCGCGGAATGTACTGCTGCATAATGTCGATTCTTCATTATTCGCTGCATGAATTCACCCATCTTGCTTCGATTTCAGTAGCCAGATGACACTGCGTCAATGTCACCCATTATTCGTATGGTGTAAGTGAAGCCATTGTCAAATAATTCGACCAATATCACAGATAAACACGAGATTAACATTAAATGATGTTATATTGTTGTTTACCCGTTAAAACCGGCGCAGTTAGGAAAAATAGGGATTTCCGCTAGCCTTACAATGAATAACACTGGACAAAGCGATCATTACAGAATAACACTTTCTTCTCATCTATTTCCGCCTGCCAAATCCTTCTCCAGATATCGCAAATAATGCTAATTTCTTATCGATCTACCATGGGTATGCCCATTAGGAAAAACATTGCCTAATAGCGCCACCTGCTGCGTGAGCTACTGTGCCATCTAGGTCTGCTATGATGGATCCCTAGTCGATATCTGGCTGGCTACCCCTTCCCCCATTTTGGGCCAAACAAGTCAGCATTTGATCAGCTGTCACTAAGTGACGCTTCTTGGCTTATAGAATGCCAGTTAGTTCCGGTTGGTGTCGCCACATAAACGCCAGCGACACAGCACGAGATGTTCGCCGCCATGGGGGACGCGTGTTATCACGAGGGACATTACTTGGATCAACACTACCGAAACGCACGAGTTATTTTCATACCTACCGGCAGAAGAAACGACACGATTGTGATGCGCAGAACTTTGATGAATAAGCCGCTTATACTGGCATACGATCCAGTAAAAATTATTGAATTGATTGACTAACTAGTAGTATATATGATGCACGTCTCCGGATGTGCCGAGTATTAGGCAGAAAGGGTGCATTCTAACTGCGTGGCAGACTTGCTAAGGAATCCAGCGAACCATTTATAGTCGCATCAATTCCTTGTAAAAATATCTGTTACAGTACAAAAAACTGAGATGTAATGTCCCTACTAGCGCAGTCTTAGTCATCATGTCCAGGGGTACTGCACTTGTACTAGTCATGTATGTTGTCAAGAAGCTGCTCTGATGTCCACATAACAAACACAGCGTGTAATTCATGCGTTCACTACGTGTAATTACATGTAATATTGGAAGCTATTCATGCTAGAGCGAGCCCTAGGCCACAGAGAGTATATGTGCCGCAAACATCATGTGCATAAGGTCCAGCGCTGAGAGACGCAGGGAGGGGAGAGGGAGAGGTTAGTAATCTCTTCATCTTTCAACAGCGGTCCTCTGAAGTGTTTACTTTCACGATGTTGCGCAAGGTCCAACGTCAAGCAAGCATTGGCCATTATTCTATGCGCGGTAGACGCTGGTCCAGGAATGACCTGCGTTGGCTCGAGCCAATGACCGCTGGCTAGCTAGCAGTCAAGGTGTTATAAGCTGGCCAGTACTTTACAGTGGGAGATGTAAAGGTTCACAACCTCGGGCCCGAAGAGCTTTGTGTCTATCCGTTGTAAGAACGACTGGCGCGGGGGACGTGTGTGTAATTACCGTGTTGTCGACGGCCGAGCGCCCCCTCTTGGGACTATCCGTCTTACCTACAATCGGCCGTGACGCGTGTGTGTGCGCGTGGGTGCGCGTGCGCGTGCGTGCGCGCTTGTGGGTGTGTGTGTGTGCGCGCGCTCGTGTGTGGGTGTGTGTGCTGACCCTTATTTGCTTTAGTTTTTAATCCATCTTGCCATCTTATTGGCTGTAAGGTTGTTACGTGGTCGCAGGACTGGATGTGCGCGGCCACATGTGTCAGCGCTGTGTTTGCGTAGGAAAGATAAAAGCCTTCCCCTCCAAGTGTCTGTGTTTATGGCCTCTGCTGGACACCAGTCTTTGTGCTTCTTATCTTGGACCGCATCGTGTCGTTGCGTTTGCTGAGGCCTGATTGCCCAAATCCTGATTTTCTTGGCGTAGCCGAATGATTTTCCCCCAATGCAACCTAATTAAATTTTTTCACACACTCATTACATATGGTGCTGCATGGAGTGTAATTATTCGCTCACCATGGGTGTGTTGATAGAAGATCAATCAAAATATCCCCCGATTATTCGTCGTCTTAGAAAACGGTACTATTCATGAAACATTAACAGGCTTTGAATCCAGTGTAAAGCCGTAGGGCGCGAATCTCGTAGCCAATATCTGCTAAACATCGGTCTCACCCCCTGGTGTCGGAGGAAATAATGGCGCGCTGCCAGTCGGTATTGGATGTCAGGCAGATTGCGCGAGAAGAGGGCTGACGTCTCAGCAGGATGCGACTATGATACCTCCCTACATCTGCATCTAGTTGTCGCAATGATGATCGCCTTGTACACGTGTACAGCGTGTCTGTGAACGCAGCCTGGCTGAATGTTCCTCCCGGCAGGGGAGGCTGAGCAGGGAGGCAGCCTGGCTGAGGTTCTTCCCGGTGTCATTAAAATGTCCTCAGTGGCCTGTAATCCTGGGCGACTGAACAACGATGCATGTACAGTTGGTGAACGAGGTGGCAGTCCGCCAGGACAGGGGAAAATGATAAAAGAAATTCCGGGTTGTTTGTGATCGCGATTTCTATGTGCTTGAAGTGAATTGCATGGCTGCTATAGTTGCTAGCTGGCGCCAATAGGTGCTTGTTGAGTCTTACCACTGTGATTTGGTGGCTACCTATAGTTAGCTAGTTTACGTAAAAATCCATTATCCAATGATCGTATTATATAGGAGCTAATGAAAACTTTTATTCACACCTAGTATATTTAAGTATATTTATTTATAAATGTATTCGTGTGTGTGTGAGCGTGCGTGCGTGCGTGTGGAGAGACGATTACGAGTAAGAGGGCGAGCTGGCGAGTGGAAGTTGCGTCGCTATGTACTAGTGGTGGTGTGGTCTCCCCCCTCTCTCTCTCTCTTTCTTTCTCTCTCTCTCCCCTCTCTCCCCCTCTCTCTCTCTCCCTCTCTCCACTCCCCCTCTCTGCGCCCCCGCATGCGTCGCTATGTACTTGTGGTGGTGTGGTGACTGTGGTCTCTCTCTCTCTCTCTCTCTCTCCCCCTCTCTCTCTTTCTCTCTCCACTCCCCCTCTCTGCACCCCCGCATGCGTCGCTATGTACTTGTGGTGGTGTGGTCTCTCTCTCTCTCTCTCTCTCTCTCTCTCTCTCTCTCCTTCTCTTTCTCACTCTCTCTCCCTCTCATTCTATCTTTCCCCATCTCTCCCCTTCTCCTCCTCTCTCTATCCACTGTACCTCTCTGCGCGCTCGCATGCTGTTCTCGCCAGGATGTGGCATTCACCACCTCTCCTCGATGGTTTCCTGTGTAGCACGCTTATTGCACGATGCGCGCGAGGAGAAAGTGATCCGAAAAACATGGCTTCCCCCGTGCGACGTGGCCGCCGCCAGGTTTTATTACTAAGATGTGATGATGGATGGCTTCTTAAGGAGCACCTACTTCTACGCTCGAGCTAGCATCCACGTGGCTCTTCCTCGTACCAACACTCGCAGAATTTTTGTCGGGAACGACTCTCGCTGCGGGGTTTCATCTATAGCGATGAGCCGGTTCCGCGATCTAAATATTTAATCACGTAATATTAATGTTAGTCGCGACGATTTTTTTCGGTTTGCGTAATTGATTTCGGGATATGTTTGTTTGACAAAGTGCCCATTTATATGTAGATTAATAATTGATCGTCCAATCATGCTGCCATAATGTCGAAGAATGGAGTCGGAAAACAACGCTTTTGACCTCAATTGAATTGCGTCTGTCCGAATGATGAATTAATTTTCATAGACATCCACGCGTGACTTGAACACATGAAAAGCATTGTGTTGCAGGCTTGCAGCACCACCTGTGGTTGTCAAGTGACAGTTTTGTGTGACCCGGGTGCTCTACCCATGTCAGTGTGCGTTTAATGGCATTTAGGTTTGCACACACATTAGTGGTACCGGTGTTAGAAGCCCATTAAATGTTATTGCTTTTAATGCGCGGAATGTACTGTGCATAATGGATTCTTCATTATTCGTGCATGAATTCACCCATTTGCTTCATTTCAGTAGCAGATGACCACTGGTCAATGTTCACCCATTATTCGTATGGTGTTAAGTGAAGCCATTGTCAAATAATTCACCAATATCACAGATAACACGAGATTAACATTAAATGATGTTTATGTTGTTTACGTTAAAACCGGGCGCAGTTAGGAAAATAGGGATTTCCGCTAGCCTTACAATGAATAACACTGGACAAAGCGATCATTACAGAATACACTTTCTTCTCATCTATTTCCCGCTCCAAATCCTCTCCAGATATCGCAAATAATGTAATTTCTTATCGATCTACCATGGGTATGCCATTAGGAAAAACATTGCTAATAGCGCACACTGTGCGTGAGCTACTGTGCCATCAGTCTGTATGAGGACCCCCTAGTCGATATCTGGCTGGCTACCCCTTCCCCCATTTTGGCCAACAAGTCAGATTTGATCAGCTGTCACTAAGTGACGTTTTGCTTATAGAATGCCAGTAGTCCTTGTGTCGCACATAACGAGCGACACACAAGATGTATCGCCGCATGGGGGACGTTTATACGAGAATTATTGATAAACTACCAACGACGATTATTTTTCATTACCTACGCAGAAGAAACGACAGATTTGTGATGCGCAGAACTTTGATGAGATGCGCTTATACGTGGATAGATCAGTAAAATTATTACATTGATTGATATACTAGTAGTTTATATGATGCACGTTCGATGTCGGAGTATTAGCCAGAAAGGGTGCATTCTAACTGCGTGGCAGACTTGCTAAGGAATCCAGCGAACCATTTATAGATCAATTTCCTGTAAAAATATCTGTTACAGTACAAACTGAGATGTAATGTTACCCTACTAGCGCAGTCTTAGTCATCATGGGTACTGCACTTGCTACTAGTCATGTATGTTGTCAAGAAGCTGCTCTGATGTCCCATAACAACACACGTGTAATCATGGTTCACTACGTGTAATTACATGTAATAATTAAGCATTCATGTAGAGTAGCCCTGGCACAGAGAGTATATGTGCCGCAACATCATTGCATAAGGTCCAGCGTGAGAGACCGAGGGAGGGGAGAGGGAGAGGGTTAGTAATCTCCTTCATCTTTCAACAGCGGTCCCTCTGAAGTGTTTACTTTCACCGATGTTGCGCAAGGCCAAACGGTCAAGCAAGCATTGCATATTCATGCGCGTAGACGCTGGTCCAGTGAATGACCTGCGTGGCTCGAGCCAATGACCGCTGCTAGCTAGCAGTCAAGTGTTATAAGCTGGCCAGTACTTTCAGTGGGCGATGTAAAGGTTCACAACCTCTCCCGAGAGCTTTGTGTCTATCCCGTGTAAGAACGTGTGTAATTACCGTGTTGTCTACGGGGCCGCTCTTGGACTATCCCTCTTCTACAATCGGCCGTGACGTCCGAATACGCCAGCGCGCGTGAGAGAGATTCTAAGAAGGGTGTGGATGAATATCGAACGTGTTTCGCACGCGCGTACAACATGTTTGAAGAAGGTCGGCGGTTTTTCGATGGGAAAAGTCGCAACATAGCAGCAGCGCGACAGCACTCACCCGTGAGGCGATCTCGTCTGCTGTTAGTTGAATCGGGACAGAGAGAGGCACGATTGTGTCGCGCGGGACCACCAACGATACGTACAGTCTATTTTTCGGAACCTGGAGCCGCGCGCAGAGTAAGTTGAGAACACGCCTTAAAATAACATAACATTTTATTTAAGTAATACGTTCGCGTTTAACCGTCGAGGGAAGGATACACGCGCGTGTTTGTACGTACGTACGTATGCATGTTTTGGGGGTGTGATGCCAGAGCGTAAATCCTTTAACTGCACTCACAATATTGATGCAGACTCGAGAACCCAGCCCGCAGCTGTTTAAGCGTGAAGCTCAACTGGTTGCGTCTGAAGACGGCGGCCGTTGTTGGTGCACCCACTCACTGCTGGTCGTGCCTTCGCAGCCATAGCGATTTCTACTTGTTTCACGCATGAAGCAATGCGCAGCTCTGAAAACGTTCCAGTGTTAGCTTAAAGTTTTATCTAGCGATTATTTCGCTATTAGCTGTAGCGCCGACGCATGATGAAATTTAAGAAGAACGCTTTTCACCCCGTGTTTTAATCTTGTTTTGGCTGAGAAAATGCTCGGTTATTAGATTTTCTCGTTATTCACGCGAGCGCGCGTTTACTTGGGAGAATGTGCAACTAGCTAATTGTATTTTTGCAAGGATATTAAATGAGTTGGTGGGGTTTCCTAAGTATTTACTCTGCTTTTGCATTCAGCTGTGCAACCCTAACCATAACCCAACCTTTGTGTGTTCCTGCGTGTGGCAGTTTCTAATGCAAACCTTATTTTCTCCAGTGCAGGTGTGTGATTTGTTTAGTCAGTGAGCGGTGAGCTAGCTACAGGTAATGTTGTGACCACTAACCTGCCTTGTAACCTGTTGCATACTTAAATCAAGGGGTGTGGTGGTTGAACTTTTAAAACTTCTTCCTGGCAATTCTGTAGTGTAAAGAACGGGCGGTTTGTCCCCACACCGCACTGTCTCTGAATATTAGGCCAATCGGGGGGGGGGGGGTTATAATCCTGCAGTCATAAACTCTTTGAGATTTCATTGTGAGAAGGTGCCGTTGTGGATTTTTATTGGAGGACTGTCCTAGTTGTCTGTGTACAGTGTAGCGTGTGGGATAGGAGTTGGTTGTGTGACCAGCATCAGCATGTAGGTGTGCGGGCGGGGGGGGGACTGGCCCGAGGGGGGGGGGACTGCCCAGCGCGAATGTCGCAGCGCACGGCAGAACAAAGCCGTGGATATAATTATCACCCAGTAATCAGATGAGGCAGCCATGTATGCGCACTAATTGACAGAAGGGTGTTAGAGTTGTAGGTAAAGTGACGAGACAAGCAGGGAATCGCTGCTGTGACCGTGCCCCCGTGATTGTGAATGGCCTTCGTCGGCAGGAGTAATTAAACTTCTACCGACTGCCCTGCTGCTTGAGATTGCCGTACAATAACCGCATAGTTTCGTTAGGCTGCGAAATCTCTGTCAGGATAGTTTAAGGTCAATATATAGACTGTCTCTGTTGAGACAGTGCGTGGTGTTGCTGCCTCTGTTGAGACAATGTGTGGTGTTGCTGCCTCTGTTGAGACAATGTGTGGTGTTGTATAGACTGCATATGCTGAGACAGTATGTAATTTTACGAGTTGAAGTACTTCGATACTAGTGTGCTGCTGCCTGGGTGCTGTGGTTGTGTCGTGTGTGCGTGTGCGTGCTGCGTGCTGCAGTGTGCGTGTGGCGTGTGCGTTGCGCGGTGCGCGTGCGCGCTGCGCGTTGCGTGTTGTGATGTAATGTGTGTGTGGGTGTGTGCCAACGGAGAGTGCGTGCGTGCGTGCGTGCGTGCGCTGCGCTGGTACGTGTTATATTTGCTCCATTTAATGATACACAGCACTTCATACACAGACGTGATACAGCAGACTGCGTTCTGCCTTTTGAGCGGGGGAGTGTTTTGGCGCCATTGCTGCCGCGGCTGTGAAGCCCATCCTGTACGACCGTAACTCCGCCAGGAAAACAGGAGCGATATCTCTCACTTGTCATCCCGGATAAAATAGCAAAAATCGCATTTGAGAAAGCCTTACTTCGTCATCGTCATCGCGTAATGCGGAAAGCATATACCCGTTGCTGTACACGCCTCCGGCATTTCTGCCTCCTCTACGCTCACCGTAACAGTTCAGCAATGGTGGTGTGGTGCGCTTATAAATAGAAGAATGAGGAACCCGTCATATTTGTTATTATTTATCAGCTTTGTGCTTTGACATTTTAGCCCTCACTTAGACATTCGCTCAGATGAAGCTATTGCTATGCGTCGTCGGTGCCGTCTGTACGTCCGTCCGTCCGTCCGTCCGTCCGTCCAACATTCTGGCTCGGTCATACGATTAACTCCAGAACCGTTTGACCCAACATGCTTGAAATCGGGTATATTAGGCTTACTGCTATTTGCATCCCATATTGAACGTCACTATTGTGAGCACGCCAGTCGCACGTATTTCGCAGCCACGGCAATGTCTTTTGGCAAAAAGGGCGAATTGCCATTAGGTCAGTTTCAGGCGTTCAACGGATTTTGCCTCGTTTTTGTTATCGTGAATAATAACGGCCTACGCGTTTTCAATATTTAAAAAAATTATAAAAATTAGGTTAGTGCTTTGGAATATATAGGCACATTATATAGAACACGCCCCAGATAAACAAACACGTCTGTCGGCTCGTCACAACTCGTCTGGTTCGTTTTACGTGCAAGATTTCATTGACAATATTCTTTAATGCAAAAATTGGCTATTCTCCACCCTGACGATAAAACTCATATTAGAGTAAAGCTTTTACACACAAAACATGATGTCGAACGCAGCATAATATATTTATTTCGAAACGCCATCGCTAAGAAACATCAAAGCGTATAGCGCCATCTACCGTCACAAATTGCTGATCATTATGGCTTGATAAATTATTATATGCGATATACAGCATGCTAACCGTGCCTATGCCGCCCTAGAAACATCACACGAAGTAAACACTTTTCATGCAACAATTAACCATGAGGAAACACCATCTGTCACGTGGTATATAGCAGCTACATGCGAATCAGCGTATCCTCTCAATCTTACACGTTCCACATATCCGAAAGCTCCGCTTTAGCAGTGCCTAAATCTGAATATCTATAAAAACGTAAATTCGCGCATCATTTAGGTGAACCGCCATCACCGCCCAGCATCTCAGACTTTCACATTTTCGAACATTTATTTCACATAAAAAAATACACATAATTATCAAAGAGTATATAATGGCGCAGTTCTCCACATATATACTCTTCCGTGTCTATTAATGTACGTCATGATTGCCCTCAATTAAAACTTTTCTCGCTCACTCATTTGTAGTCCTTTTTTGGGTGAGCTACAGTTGCTCATTGACACGTCATTTGTATTAACTTTATAATGTAACCATCTTCTAAAAAGTTAGCGTTGTAAAACACTCGTTACAATTTTACTGCTGTTCAACAAGATTTTACATTAATAAACTGGCATCTGCAGGCAGAAAGAGACTAAAGTATACCTAGATTGATATTACTAACGCGGCCAAAACTATGCTGCATCAGTGACGCAAGTGTGCTCATCAGGCTCGCCGCGCCATGCTCTCGCTGCGCATGAATGTTGGTACGCGTCGCCGCTGTTTCTTTCAGCGTCATTGTTTTTTTAAACTAAATCGTTAGCTGTGCAAATATTCTGGCTTGCCCGATAGTATTAGCTGTCGTGCCGTTTGTTTGACACACCAGAGTCAGGACTCCTGCTGTATGCCTCTGCTAATTAAACAACCCTCTGAGAAACAGACCAAGAGCGCTAAGATCTCCCCATTCACTCTGCCATAATTCTATTTGTACTGCTACGCGTAGATGAGATACACTGCGACTTTTGTTGTGTGTGTGTGTGTACGTGTGCTTTGTGTGTGCTGTCTGTGTGTTGTGTTTGTGTGTGGTTTGGTTGTCTTGTGTGTGTGTTCGCTGCGTGCCGTGCGCGCCGTGCGTGCCGTGCGTGCGTGCGTGCCGTGCGGGTGCGTGCGCGCCGCGCGGCACTCTTGTGGATCTGGCGTGTGCGCCACCCGTCGTGTGTGTGCGCGTGCGTGTGTCTGCGCGGTCCGTGCGCGCTTGTGGCTGTGTGTGTCGTCGCGCGCGCTTGTCTGTGGGTGTGTGCGACCCTTATTGCGTTTTTAATCCATCTTAGCCATCTTAATTGGCCTGTAAGTTGTTACTTACGTTTGCCCAGCACTGGATGTGCCGGCCACATGCTGTCAGCGCTGTCTTTGCGTAGGAAACCATCTAATAAGCCTTCCCTCCAAGTGTCTGTGTTTATGCCGCTTCTGGACACCAGTCTTTGGCCTTCTTACTCTTGACCGCATCGTGGCGTGCGTGTTGCGAGGCCTGATTGCCCAAGAAATTCGCTATTTTCTCTGCGCTAGCGAAATGATTTTCCCCCAATGCAACCTAATAAATTTTTTCACACACTCATTACATATGGTGCTGCATTGGAGTTAATTATTCGCCTCACCATGGGTGTCGTTGATAGCAAGCATCAATCAAAATATCCCCCGATTATTCTTCGTCTTAGAACACGTACTATCAATAGCAACGAATTTAACAGCTTTGCAATCCAGTGCGAAAGCCGTACCGGCCGCGCAATCTCGTAGCCAATATCTGCTAAACATCGGTTCTCACCCCCTGGCTTGTCGGAGGAAATAATGGCGCGCTCCAGTCGGTATTGATTGTCAGGCAGACTTGCGCGAGGAGCAGGGCTTGGACGTCTCAGCAGCGATGCGACCATGATACCTCCCTACATCTGCATCTAGTTGCGCAATGGGAGCAGCGTCTGCCTACACGTGTACAGCGTGTCTGTGCAAATCGCAGCGCTGCCTGAATGTTCCCCCCGGCAGGGCGAAGGCTGCAAGCACGCCGAGCGCCAGCCTGGCTTTGAGGCTTCTTCCCGGTGTCATTAAAATTTCCTCATGCCTGTAATCCTTGGCGGACGAACAACATGCATGTTACAGTTGCGTGAACGAGGTGGCCCAGTCGCCAGAACAGGGCGAAAAAATTGATAATAAAGAAATTCCGCTTGTTTGTGGATCCGATTTCTATGTGCTTGTCGACGTGAATATGCCTATGGCTGCAGTTGCTAGCTGCGCCCAATAGGTGCTTGTTGAGTCTTACCATCTGCTGATTTGTGGCTACCCATAAGTTAGCTAGTTCAAGTAAAAATCCATTATCCAAGATCGTATAATAGGAGCCTAATGAAAACTTTTGAATTCACACCTCAGTATTAATAAGTATATTACTTATATAAATGTATTCGCTGCCTGGGTGTGTGTTGTGTGCTGTGTGTGTCGTGTGTTGTGTGTGTGTGTGTGTGTGTGTGTGGGGCTGCTGTGCGGCTTGCGTGCGTGCCGTGCGCGCCGTGCGTGCGTGTTATTATGTCCAGGATACGAGATTACACATCCAAGGGTAGAAATTAACTTTTGAACAATGGAGTCCAACTCCCTGCCCCCAAAAAGAGCGGCAGTCCGCCGGCAAAATGAGGCGAGATCCCGCAGTGTCTGAAGTTCAAACTAAAGATACATTAACAATAACGAATGCTGCTTATGTTGCAAGCATTTATTGCGTTGCATCGTCTGCCCAAATTTTCTTTGGACATTGCTGAAAAAAATACGCTAATTTCGCCCGTGGGGACATAATAAGTGAGCGTCGTGTCCTAGAACGAACTAGTTAGTATAGCAGCGCTTTTCAGGCGCAGTCACAAGGACTGTGTCAAATCAGGGCATCCTACCAGAATCAAAGTATTTGAACTCCGGACTCGCGTTAATTTCGCACCCTGCACATCTATGGCTTGCTCG
Organism: Priapulus caudatus; assembly: GCF_000485595.1. Classification (NCBI taxonomy): domain Eukaryota; kingdom Metazoa; phylum Priapulida; class Priapulimorpha; order Priapulimorphida; family Priapulidae; genus Priapulus; species Priapulus caudatus. The sequence continues at coordinate 367,138 of NW_014577069.1, forward strand.
TGTGCAAAGCTGGGGGATCAGGGCCGACTTTCATTATTGCAGTCACCGCGGTGTCAACTGTCATCTAGACATGCCAAGTTATGAATAGATTTTGAAGAAAGCGAGATCGAAGCAGGATAAACAGATGTCGAGCCGAGGAAAGGGGAAGCAGGTGATACGAGAAAACGTAACAGGTAGCTAAAATCGGAGAGGAATCCGAAAGGAGGTGATGCGATAGCAAATGATTGGGAGATCGAGATAGGATGGACGCATGACAAGGATAAATAGCCACGTAATTAAGTTAAGCACTGGCGTATTAGATTAAATGCCCTGCGACAGGCTGGAGACTAACCAGGAGATGCGTGTCTAAATGAGTAGTGTTTGCAATAAATCACGAATACCCGTAATACGAATGCTTTCACCTATGATGGGGGGGGGGGTCCCCACCCGTGGCGCCATCTGCACGAGTAAATGCTAAACTATTCCGACTATAATGTAACTATAACGTAAGAATCTATTTGTCAGGATGCATGTGTGTTCAGTCACGCCGGCACGATCGTAGATTCCCCTCCACAAAAATAACTTGCTACTATAGAACATAAACATATATCTCTGCGTTTACTTATATTACGAGTGCGAGTCGTTCATATAATATATTCGCGTCTGCTTGACCAATTTTTATTGGCATGGCATTTCATTAAATATGATCGTCGCCCGCACAACCCACACCTTTGTTGTCTGGCCGCGGTCTGCGCGCCTATTTGCTGGACTAATCTAGAAGCAGTTGCGCCCCGGTGTGATCAGCGATTTATGAGCCGCTGCTGTGTGCGCCAACCTGCCCGTGTCTGGCGTGTCTTACGAGAGGATACGTGAGCAAATTTGTATAGCAACGTGAGTATTTGTAAATTAGGCTGGAGACTAACCAGGAGATGCGTGTCTAAATGAGTAGTGTTTGCAATAAATCACGAATACCTGTAATTACGAATGCTTTCACCTATGATGGGGGCCCTGCACCCGTGGCGACATCTGCACGCGTACATGCTAACTATTACGACTATAATGTAACTATAACGTAAATCTATTTGTCAGGGGATGCATGTGTGTGTCAGTCACGCGGTCACGATCGTAGATCCCCCTCCACAAATAACTTGCTACTATAAACATAAACATATATCGTCTGCTTTTACTTATTACCGAGTGCAATGTCTATAGATTCGCGTCTGCTTGACCAATTTTATGGCAGTTGGCATTTCATTAAATATGATCTCGCGCGACGAACCCAGACCTTTGTGTCTGGGCCGTGTCTGCGCGCCGTATTTGCTGGACTAATCTAGAAGAGTTGGCCCCGGTGTGTGATCAGGATTGTATGAAGCCGGTGCTTTGTGCGCCAACTGCCCCGTGTCTGGCGTCTCTTACGAGAGGATACGTGAGCAAATTTGTATATTAACGTGATATTAATGGTAGCAAACACTGGGAGCTGCAGTCGTTCTCACGTCTGCTGCTGCGGCGGGGGCGTAGGTGCTGCCGCCTGGTTCCGGCCAAGGTAAACACTGCGAAAACAAACACGCGCGTTAATTGCCTTGCGGTCTCTATAATGCGATTGTTTTCCGAAATGCCGCGCGCGGCAAAGACGATGCGCGGTATTCGATACTTGGTCTCTCCGCGGGCTGGCCGCGTCGCGTTACGTACGTTCTATAACTGGCGCCAGCTTCCCTAAAGGATCACCCGTCGCGTCCTGTCTGGCCCGGAAGTCCGTGGAAATTAGCGCTCGTCGGCAAACGTCGGCAAACGTCGGCGTAATGATCGCTGTCGGCGCGCGATCGCGTTGTCCGTCTCGCGCGTCGGCGACGGCACTTTGTCTCCGCTCGTCGCCGTGTCTCGCGCGACGGCGGCAGTGTCGCCCGTACGGCTATCAATATCGAGGGTTAATGTGACAGGACGAGTGCGCGATGAGGGCGCGGTGACACTCCGTCCTGCTCCCTGCCGCCGCTGCTGCTGCCGCCCGCTGAACTCTTCGACGGAGAAAGGAAATTAATGATTTGCCGCACCAGTGAAATACAGATAATAGATGGGGTTGGAGTAGATAGATAGGGCAGAGTGTCTGTGTAGAGGCAGGGTCGAGAGGTTACCGTGTGCGGACGTGACGGGGGACAGCGGTTGTGAAGCTGTGGCGTTATTAGAATCTCTACTTCGAAAAGGTAAGGATAATATTGGTGCGGTAAAGCGTCGGTGTGCTAGGCCACGATGTTGCCCTCCTCACCTCTTCACCTCGCACCGCACGGTGACTACCGCGTGCTCTTATACAACTGTCGAATTGGCGGTGCTGTTTTCTTTGCCCGTGGTCGAATCGAACGCGAAATCCTATGAGACGCATATAGTTGGCTTCGATTATTTATTTGCGTACGTCGCTTCGCAAATCTAAGCGAGATGTTTGCGTAGTGAAGGGGCGTCTATTTGTAGGTCTCTCGCCCCCTCCCCATACACACACAGCGTCATACGTACGTGGTCAATCTCGGCTGTAGTTGACATTTCGTTCTGGGGCCTTTTTGTAATCTGACGTGCTGTTTATTCGATCCCCGTGAGTCAACAGCGTTCTAAATCTGCTCGCCGATCGCGTGCTTTCCAGTCGACTGCGAGGCAAATCTGTGACAGCTATCGGAAATAAGCGAAATGCAGAATTTCCTCGTGTGTTGTTTGCGCTATGCCCACCTCTCGGCCTCTATCTCGCTCTCTCTGACTCACTCTCTCCCCCTCTCTCTTTCTTTCTTTCTCTCTATATCTATCTCTCTGACTCTAAGTTCTTTCTTTTTCTTCCTCTTTTTCTCTCTCTCTCTCTCTTTCTTTCTCTCTCTTTCTCTCTCTTTCTCTCTCTCTCTCTCTCTCTCTTCCACACTCTCCCCTCTCTTTATCACTTACTCTTTTTCTTCCTCTCTATTTCGTTATCTCTGCTTTTCTTCATCTTTCTTCCTCTCGCCTACGTACCCACGTTGGTTGGTACTCGCACATAGTTGATCTACGTTCTGCTAGCTATCACATATTTATCTGCTGCCAATAAGAGGAATTGGTTCAAATTAGTTGTCAAAGTTGGGCACGCACCGTAATAAAATCCGTTGTAGTGCGAACCTATCGTTAGATAAACCGTGTGTGTGTGTATGCAGCCATGATTCGCGCAAGAAGAATAAAAATGAGCAATGACACGATAATAATGATGCGCACTGAGACGAAGAAGGCCATAAAAATTGGAACATTATATATTATTATTATAATATATATATATATAGATTATAAGATATATATAATATATATATATTATATATATATATATATATAATAATAATCATTATTATTGGAACATATAAAATTGGAAGAAGAGCCGTCCAAGTAATTACTGTTTTTTACACTACCGTTGCGTTACGCAGATTGCTCACTGAATTTCCCCGTAGCTCTGCCCACAGACACAGCGCATATATACAGCTTCATTTCCATAGACCATCCATATTCATTCGTAAAAGAAGATACTACTCCATTATTAAAGTAGTAAAAGTGAGTACAAAAAGCAAAGTTCTATTGGCTTACTATTGATTTCGCTCGCAAGCCTGTGTCCTCCAAGTTGTTCAGTTTTGCGGGATAGATCACGCGCTTGTGCGGATTTTCGCGGCTTTTCTCTCGTGAGTGTCGTTTAGCCTCCTTTTACGTTTGCCGTTTCGCGTAACGCCGACGGCTTACGCTATCACCTTCCACATTGCGTTTGTCGGCGTCTGTGTGCGGGAGAAATTGGGCACGGGCGATTGAAAGCGGGGACTCGATTTGTGCGGGGGCGCCGGCGTGAAGAATGAATACATTCTTCCCGTACCGGTCTCGCTCAATATACGCAAATATTACTCTCACTTTCTGCGCTATTCAGTGCATTGTTGAGCCCAGCCGCGCCGTGGAGCCGCGGCATGATCCGGCATTGTCGTGGTTGTCGGTCAGTTAGAGACCGCGTGTGTTGGTTTTTATCGACTGTCTGCGCTAATATATATATATATATATATATATATATAAATACATATACATATACATATACATATATACATACGTATAGTTATTGACAAGCTGTCGGTGCCGCGGCTCGGTGCCGGATGCCTCCGCCCGACGTACCGTGCGCCAGGGGAAACAGCGCCGCCATTGTCTTTCTGTTTATGTCTTGTCGCTCCGGCAGGTGTTCGTGACAGTGTTTCACCACTGTCGCCATTCTGCTCGTCGGGCGCGCAGGGTTCAAGGGGACGGCTACCACATCGAACTGTGCGTCTTATTTGTTCGTTACGTGTGTTGTTGATATAGGAGCAACACCGCGGTAGATTCGCGCGCTAAGATACGCGTGTAGATTCACGCATCACTCGTCCATGGCTGTGGGTTGTCTGATTGTACCACATGCGAATGGATGTGATGCTAGGGTTGCGGGCGTGGGTGGGGTGGGTTAATGTAAAGCAGTATTTGTCATAGTGGACACACAACCGATGTCGCTGTTAAGCTACAAGGGGCCATAAATGAGCAAATGTGGTCTAGAACAGTGGCTGCGTAAATAGGGTCAGCGGGGAGGCGGGATACGGAGCGGTCAGGCTGTGCCTGTGTCGCCCCACCCTCCTGGCTCCACGACGCTTTGGGGAATTGCCTGGAAACCGGCAATCAGCATACAATGTGCGTTTCGTGGGGGTCGACTTCCTTCAGGTGTTAGCCCGTGTGTGTTCGTGTTCGGTATATAATGATGTCTAACGCGGCATCGTGTGTCGTACCGCCTCTGTGTATGTATGTATGTATGTATGTATGTATGTGTGTATGTGTGTGTGTGTGTGTGTGTGTGTGTGTGTGTGTATGTATGTATGTATGTATGTATGTATGTGTGTATGTGTGTGTATATCGCCTCTGGCTTTGGGCCCAACGATTATCCAGCGTGCGTTGTTAGTTATACGCTCGTCTAGACTGCGCGTGTAGCCAGCGGTCACCTACCAAACAAATGTATGCGCTACGAAACAAATCGAGCATTGTGGAAATAAACGTCTAGCCATGGGCGGATGTACCGTGTTACATGGCAAATTATCTCGGTCTCCTTTGTCAGCGCTGGCGGATCCGGAAAGAAGGACCGTGGTAACAGCGTACGCGTATGCAGCATCTCCGCGGGCGCCATCTATAAACAGATGTGCAGTCAGGAGATGGTCGCGAGTTCCCCCCGTGCTCTCTTGTCGTAAGGATTAGCAGTATTATTTGTGTCTCGTGCGTGCGTGTGTACGTGCGTTTCGTGCGGCTCGTGCGTGCGCGTGTGTATGCCTCTGCATGCGTGAGTGCGTGCGTGCGTGTGTGCGTCTCGTGCGCGTGTGTGTGCTTCGTTGCTGCGTGCGCGCGTATGTGCGTGCGTGTTTACAGGCGTGCACGCGCGCGTTTGGATTGTAATATAATAATGACAACATCATTTAATTCAGAATAGTTTAGTTCTAATTCACATTAGCGATGACTTCATTTGAGAAGGCGGGACGGGGAGTGTATTTGGGAAGGAGTGGCAGGGAGTGAGTTTGTGAGGGCGGGTTAGGGAGGCAGTTTGGGAGGGCGGGGCAGGGCTGTAAGGGGGCGGGAGACCATTAAATAAGCGCGGTGGCTATTCGTGCCCACTCCCTTTTTTGTTACGAGACGATCCGCATAATATGTAAATGAACATTGGCCAAGTCGCATCAACGCCAGGAGCCCTACGTGTGGTCGTTGTGCAAGCTATAGCGGCAACAGTCGGCGTCTGGTCGCATCGTGGTGCGCGCGCAGCACATGTGCTGTGCAGTTGGCAACGAGGAGGCCAGAGTGTGGTAGTGATCATCGTCTGCCCGAGGTGTCATTACAGCGCGCGCGCGCGACGTGTGACCAGGCGATTGCTCCAGCTGCGAACAAGTCCGTACACATGATCAGCAGGAGTAGATTAATCTACTGTTGACATCGCGGTAAGCTGCGTGCTGATTCTTAGATCTCTTAGATCTTAGAATCTTATATTCTAGATGTAGATGGTAGATTCTAGATACTAGTTTCTTGATTTTAGAATCTTAGATTCTTAGATCTTTTAGATCACTTAGTGATATGTGCGGGATGATTTTTGCTAAGGAGTAGTCGCAGGAGCGACTGAGGGAGGGAGAGAGAGGAGGGGAGGGTGAGAGAAGGAAGGAGGGGAGGGAGGGAGAGAGAGAGGAGGGGAG
>NW_014577069.1:373352-404684 GCF_000485595.1 Priapulus caudatus
GGTGGGAGGGAGGGAGAGAGGGGAGGGTGGGAGGGAGGGAGAGCAGGGGAGGGTAAGGGAGGGAGGAGTGATGGATGGTGTGTGATAATCTAGCCTTCACACCCACGATCTCTGCTTTCTTGATGGCCTTCGGGATCTTTGTGGTGATTGTGAAACCTTGAGACGGTAACACGAGTTTGCTAAGGATTCGTCGCAGGAGCGACTGAGGGAGGGGAGGGTAAGAGCGGGAGGGAGGGAGAGAGAGAGGAGGGTTGGGAGGGAGGGAGAGCAGGGGAGGGTAAGGGAGGGAGGAGTGATGGATGGTAGCGTGATAATCTAGTTTTACACCCACGATCTCTGCTTTCTAAATGGCGGGATCTTTGTGGCGATTATGAAACCTTGAGACGGTAGCACGAGAGGCTAACTTCTTTCTAAACGGGCAGACCTGTTGAATGTACGTGTCAGCACTATAGCCAAGCAGCGCGGTTTCAGAATACTTGACCTCAATAACCATCACCCGCCCACACTCGCGCCGAAAATATATCGCAGTTCCTTCGGCTGTATTTTCCTTGGCGTAATACGTATTTCCTAGTGCGATCCGCATTTTGCATTCACGTCGAGTAACGAGCGGCGCCGTATACGACTATACTATACGTGTTATTAGCCCGATTGAGTTTCGCCTCGGCACCACACGTGTACCGCTTATAAATGGCTCTTGTTTATTAGCTCGAAGACCTCAATTTCGTCGTCTTCACGTCATTATAATAGGGAGTGTGGTTGGTGGGTGTGCACATAGCATGCGTAGAATTCGAATTCTTCATCATTCATCGGATCGGTCTAGTGAGATGTGCCTGTGATTTAATCTGCACCTGCTTGTCTCTCTCTCTCTCTTCATTGACTATCTTCACCCGGCAGTATTCGCTCTTTCTTCTTATTTTCTCCATTCTTATTCTTCCATTTATTTTTCGTTTAATTTTCGTCGCACTTTTCTTTTTCGTTGTCGCACTAATTTTCTTTCTTATTGCACTTCTCCTCTTTCTCATTTTTCTTCGCCGGGATTTTCTTCCTCTGCATCGGATTCTTCTCCCTTTCGTTGTTCCACTTCGTCATCTCTGACGCCGATTATGATAATGAGGAGAAAGCCTTTCTCCTCATTCTCATAATCGGCGTCGTTCGCCTTCCTTGTCGTCGTTTCTCTTCGCCTTCATTGTCGTCGTTTCTCTTTGCCTCCTCTCTTGCATTCTTGCCCTCCTCTTCTACATGCTTGTCATGTCTCTCCTCTCCCTCCTCGCCGCTGTCATCTCCTTAGTTTACGTCGACGACACTTATACTGGACGCTCTCTCTTTCTCTCTCTCACGCGCACGTGGCAGCTCTTTCGTCTGCGGGCTTTCTATTCATTACGTGTAGTAGCGCACGCTCCCACACATATTAGCGTGGCCATATATAGCGTCGCCATTAGATAATCATTCGCCTATCGTTTTTGGCACTATCGACGACTGGGATCAAACATTATCAAGAGCAGATCAACCAACATGAATTTATTAAATCGGCTTTTGATGCGACATTGCAGAAATACTTCGTACGCGTGGCAGCGTGCAGTAATACGCGTTCTTTCTCACTGGAGACTTCCTGCCGATGTGGCTTATCCCGGAAACAAAGCTAGTATTTAATATTTTTCGGGCTCGATTGAGCAAAAATTGTGTATTCAGGTTGGGGCTTGCGCCTCGGGATAATGACTTAGTAGTCGTAAGGTGCTTACAGTGGCGAACAGTAGGGTGCAGGTGTTACACGTAGAACTTGACATCTGTTGCAAAAGCCGCGCTGTTGTACCGCGTATGCCGTTTCGATTACATGATTATTTTGTGTGTGCATATAGTCGATTTAATTACAAATATTAATCGAATTATAATCGATGCGTGGTGTCATTCCACGTTGAGTTTAGTTGCAGTTCGTGCGATCGTGCGTGCGTTCGTGCGCGTGCGTGTGTGCGTGTGTGTGTGTGTGCGTATACGAGCCTGCGTGCGTGCGTGCGCGCGTGCGAGCGCGCGCGCGTGTGTGTCTGCGTGCGTGCGTGCGTGCGTGCGCACGTGCACGTTAGTTGCAGTGTGCCGGTAAATTGTATACACGTAGGAGTTGAAACCCGTGATTGCTGCTGCTGCTGCTCTTTGTCACGTCATAATTAAATGCACTCACAAGAACAGATGGCCGGTTTACGGGCGCTGGTCAGGTCAGACGTGCACGACCGGTAACTACCGTGCGGTGGGGGCCGTGGTCCCATGGCTGCTATAACAATATCCGCTGCCGGCCCGATTAAAGTTTAATTGCAGTTATTCAATCTGCACTTTATATCGGAACAATCCCGGCGTAATTACATTAAATTTCGGCAACAAATGAAATGGAATCCGCACCTCATGTCGCACGGTCGTGTGTCGGACACCTGCAGTCACGACACCGCAGTTCTTTATGTTGGCCGAATGTTTCCTCATGTAAAAAAAATACGGCAAGTGTTGTATTGAATGTAAGTGGCTATTAAATTTCATGCTCACGCTGTTCCCGCTCCATCACCACCCGCTCCTCCCCTCCGCCGATCCTATCATGCGAGTGCGCATCTAGCATACTCCAGGTGCATAATCGATTATGAAATTGAGATTGTGATGGGAATTTCGGCATTAATTACCTTCGTATCTGACATCAGAAGGTAGGCTAACTGGCTACTGCATGAGATAACACTGTTCGACACCGTGCCGTGGTGGTGAACCCTTACGTCTGTAGCACTGTAGCGATGGTCGGAAAATGGTCAGTCATCTGTGCAAGTTCATTCTATGCCTCAAGGCTTCGTGGAAATTATCAAACTAATATCTGCTGCTACCTGTAATTCTTTACGCGTGTTGCGTATTAACGCGTTTAACGCGTAATAAATAAATATAATAATTACAATAATAATGATGTGTCATTGTTCTACAGACACAGCACGCGCGCATGATAACTCATCATAAACAGACTACGTCAACCGCAATAAAACATTCAAATTTTAATTATTTCACGCTTTTAGTTTGATGAATCTCGCATCTATCACTTCTATTACGATTTCGCGGTTTACTGAAGGCAGTATTTCCCTAGTGATGCGACTGAAGCAATATGTCAGTCAACGTCAGGCAAACAATGGGTTCATCTTCTTATGTAAGCGCGCGACGGGTGGTGTGCGTGTTTTTCGGGAGTGTTAGTGTTGTAATCGTCTGTGATTGAGTGCCAGCAGCCGATACAACCGTGCCAACTAGTCCAAGTTCATTTTCCAATTGGGGGAGTTGGTTTAGTTTATATCCACGCTGTACTTAGTAGAAAACCGTCGCTAGACAATGCTCGCGTTTAAGCTTTACGATTTATTGCCAGTGGTGCATGGCAATGTGGTAGGTGCTGTTTTCATTACCCCTTTTTAATTGTGAGCAAAGTTGCTTGGATGTCATTTAAACGCGTAACGTCTTTATCGATGTTCGGGTAAACTGCTGGACATATTTCAACGCGTTGGTATAGCGTCGTAAACGCTGTATAGTGTGTAATCGACGCAGGTATAGGCACTTGTCAGTTCCGGTTTATTGCTGTAACCTACAGCAGATGTTTCGCCTGCAGGGTTATGCGGATAAAATATTCAGGCGAGATGCGAAAACTGTCATCCGCCACCTCGCTCCTCCTTACAAATTCAACTTTAATCTATGATATCCGACGGACTGTACTAGCCGGGGCTGCTTTTCCCCGGGCGCCGCAGCCTAGACAAAAAGCTAGCTACCACAGCATATCGTGCAATAAGTCTCCGGGCAAAACCAAACTCCGAACTTCATGCAATATTAACAGTCCCGCCAGCGCTCGCTTCGCCGTTCGTCTAATCACCATTTGACTCGCGGCAGTCGGGCGAACGAGAGCGGCAGCGGCAGGTGTAGGCAGCTTGCGGTGTTGCTGATGCGGCTTGTGCTAGTGCCAGAGAGGACGTCCGGATTTAACTCTGTTCCACCTTCTTGTGCTTAATCAGCTTTTGATTGCGCGCTGGGACGAAACGCGCCGTCGTAAAGAGACCGGTAATTGTGGCGCAGCTCCGGCGACGATCACCGCCGGCTAGGGAAGCAGCTGGAGGAGGTTATAGAGAGCCAGGGAGGTGTGCCGGAGGAGGGTATAGATCTATTGTTGTTTGGCGAGAACCTTCCTTCATTATTCGTCCGGGGGCGCGAGCGTGCCCCTTCTCTCGCGCACATCTCTGCTTTGCGTGTTGCGCTGAGGACGGGTGGTGAGACGGCGACACTTTTAGGTGATAGTTGGGAGTGTCTGCTCGTGTGTGAGTAGAGCCAATAATAGAGGCATGGAGACGGTGGAATCGGAGGCAGTGGAAGGGTGAGACGACACACGTATAGGCGATAGTTGGGAGTGTCTGCTCGTGCGTGAGTCACATTGAGGTAGTGAAGAAGACGGTGGAATCGTGTGCTGGCCGTGTGGTGGGTGGCAAGGGCGTAACAGAACAGTCAATTCCGTAGAGTGGGTGCATTGCTGCAGCTCGCGTAGGTGCGCAGTCGCAGCTTTGATGTAAGTAAGTTTGTCGCGTTTACTTGTCGATTCACTTTTGTAGTGATCTATTCAGCTAACTCGCGTGCAGGTGTGCGCTTGTGTGTGCGTGCGCGCGCGAGCGTGTCCATGCGTGCTTGCGTGCGTGCATGCATGCGTGCGAGTGCGCGCGGGTGCGGGTGTGCGTCCGTACATTTGTGTGGGAGGAGTTTGTACATGTTATTAGCATAATTTGCATTCATGGCAGTTCTACTGACTGCTTTCAAGCCAGAAGCCTCGCCTCGAGTAGTGCTGCACTGAGTAGTATAACTGTGCAGTCAGTGTCCGATGCATTTTTCATAGCCCTGCCTAATCATCTTTCCCCGCGCAATAGCAAAACTCATCCTCCGCCTGTCAGGGTTTGCTCAACTGCGATTTTCAGATACGCGAAGACACGTGGCTTATGTTTATTTTACCCTCCTCCCCCGCACTTCATTTGTTTGATTGTTTGCCGTTGACATCCTCTTGTCTAGCCTCGCTTTCAGACGGCTTCATCCAGCGGGTTGATCGACTGATTGGCCGAAGTCACGACGCCATTCGGTCTAATTAACAAAACATAGATACAGCTTCATTTTTACGAGAATAGCAGGGCGTCATAAATCACGCTAGGCAGTCGCTCGCCCCGTCTGCAGATAACCTCCTAATAGTTTTTGCGACCGTTGTTAATAACCGTTATCGTCGGACGCTGTCTGCGGCTACCGTGTTAATGATGGCTGACACACGGATCACGGGGGTACGTAAATCAGTAGCCGCATGCATGGACCAGCACGTGTTGGTGTAGCTCTAGGGCAGAGCGAAGGGCTATAGTTCTAGAGCTAATGTTGGTGCGGAGAGAGAGAGAGAGAGAGAGAGAGAGAGAGAGAGAGAGAGAGAGAGAGAGAGAGAGAGAGAGAGAGAGAGAGAGAGAGCGCGCGCGCGCGAGGGGAGAGAGAGAGAGGAGAGAGAGCAGAGAGAGAGAGGCAGAGAAAGAAAGAAAGCGAGAGAGTAAGAGAGAGAAGAGAAAGCGAGAGAGAGAATAAAGAGAGAGAGAGAAAGAGAGAGAGGAGAGAGAGAGAGATAAAAGAAAGAAAGAGCAGACAAGAGAGAGAGAGAGAGAGGGAGAGAGAAAGAGAAAGAGAGAGAGAGAGGGAAGAGAAGAGAGACGAAACGAGGAGAGACGAGAGAGAGAGAGAGAGAGAGGAGAGAGAGAGCGAAAAAAGAAAGCGAGAGAGAGAGAGAGAGAAAGAAATCGCGATGAGAGGAGAGAAAGAGAGAGAGAGAGAAGAGAAGAGAAAGAGAGCGAGAGAGAGAGCAGAGAGAAAGAGAAAGAAAGAGAGAAAAGGAGAGAGAGGAGAAGAGAGAGATAAAGAGAAAGAGAAAGAGAGGGAGATGGGAGAGAGAGAGAGGAGAGAAGAGAGAGAGAGGAGAGAGAAGAGGAGGAGAGAGAGAGAGAGAGAGAGAAGAGCGGAGAGAGGAAGAGAGAAGAGAGGAAGAGAGGAAGGAGAGGAAGAGAGGAGAGAGGAGAGAGGAGCAGAGGAGGAGAGAGAGAGAGAGAGAGAGAGAGAGAGAGAGAGAGAGAGAGAGAGAGAGAGAGAGAGAGAGAGAGAGAGAGAGAGAGAGAGAGAGAGAGCTGCTCAGCTGGAGGGCAATCACACGTAACACGTACAAGCCGGCTCCTGACGAACTTAATTCCCGCGCTGCGAATAATTGATTGCGCTTAAAATATTCATGAGCAGACAAAAACAGGGGGCTAGACCCAGCTAGTTTGATGGATTGATAGGTAAAAATGCTTATTGTCAGCATATTCGGTAGGTGAAGGAAGTAATCGCTAATTAAGTTAGAGTTTTTTTGGGGAGGATTCAAGCGTAGCAAAAATGTCTAAATAGACTTTTTGTTATTATTCTCTCTTCAGGTAATTTGAATTGAATTCGATTTATGATTACGCGTATAGCAGTGGAGTACGGCGTAGAGAACTATGTCGATACCTCTGGCCATATCCATCACTCAGCACATTCATTTTCTGTTCTGAAACTACCGAAATATCACGCCCCCAGCAGTGAGAGTGCTTGGGACTAAAAAAAGACGTTTGTTTCCGCTAACCCGACCGAGTCAATTTTAAACCCCCGTGTCGATAATTTTTATTGTGATAGGCCAAAAAAATATTTTAAAAAAGTAAAAAAATATTTTGTACATGTACGATACATGTGCATAAGTACATAAGTACATATACATAGACTGTTGCAGTAATGTCAGTATTATTGCAGATTATTCACACAAAATTGGTGCCAGCTAGTATGCAATACGTGACGTCAGTTTTACAAAACTAACGCCTGCACACCAAACTGTTATTATTCCACTAAACTATGATGTCAGTATAGGAAACATCGGCGTCTCTTGACAGTGGCGATCAAAAGGCGACTAGAAAAAAAATATGAAAAAAAGAAATCAGCTCCCCCGGTGTTCGCCGCAAGTGCCTTCCTTTCTTTCGCCGCGAAATAAAACCTCCGATCATCCACGACAAGTAGCAAACAGTTGGTGTGGCAGAGTGTGAAACATGCTGGAAAGCCCTATGACCATACGCGACACAGCTGTTGTTTAAATTTCAAACAGCTCTTTAAATGCACATTAGAATTAGTGACCACCTGTTAGCCGCCGCCGTGCAGCGTTGGGGAGGGTGGATGGTGTAGAATGAGTGTTTGTGGGTGTCGGGGATTGGAGGGGTGGAGTAAGAAGGGGCCTTGTGGTGGTGCGGCGGTGGGCATGAGGTATCACAAAGAGGCTGGGCAGAGCAGATACGGGGACCCGTCTGATGGATTACACTGCAGCCCGCGGGCGTTGCCTGGTCAGCTTCAACAGATGTGTGTATGTGCGACCTTACACGTAGTACGTGACTGCGAGACGTAGCAGTCACCGGCAGCTCACCTCACTGCACGTGTCGCTGCCGAGTGAGTGAGTGAGAGTGAGTGAGTGAGTGAGTGAGTGAGTGAGAGAGAGAGAGAGAGAGAGACAGAGACAGAGACAGAGACAGAGACAGAGACAGAGACAGAGACAGAGACAGAGACAGAGACAGAGACAGAGACAGAGACAGAGACAGAGACAGAGACAGAGAGTGACACAGAACAGCCTGCATGCTCTCATCTTCTGCTGCGCGCATGCTTCATAGTGGCTTGTGCACGAAACTGAAAATTCCTAGAAGTTTATAAACTATATAAACTTATAAATTTAAACTAGGATGAATTTCGCGTGATGGTTACAAATTTTCGATGTTAGCTTGAAGGGAATACAATAGTAGTGTTCCTGTGACTGAAGTGATTGCTAGATATATAATAATATGCTAATGAATACTCTTTTTTTCTCTGACGATGCAGCATGTACATCTATAAATGAAATTTTCTATTATGGTCTCTTGATGTACATGTATGTAGAGGAAAAAAAGATTTTCATAGAAAGTAAATAAACTTCGTCCAAATTAACTTAGTTCATGGTATTTACTGTATTCGGCGTTAAACCAGTGTTGACTAAGGGCTAAGTGGCATTTTTTACGATGCTGGGCCTGTCACACAGACAAGCCAGGCAAATGGAAAAAGATGTTTCAAAGTGGTCGGGTTCTACAGTTAAAGAGACTGCTAGCAATTCTAGAGTGCAGAGCACAGGACGTGTCAACGTTTTAACACTAAACTCGCGTTTTTTGTACGTAGAGACGTTTTCAGTACGTTTCAGGATACTCATTCTGAATAAGCGCCCTCTAGCGCTCGCTGGATGTGATCATGAAGAAAGTGTTCATCGCAGTTTGCACATGTCCTCCGATCCAAGAAATTCTCCCGCTTTCTTTTTGTGTGTGTGTGCTACACTCAAGTAAAAAGTATTTATGTAAAGTAAAAGCACGTAGATCTACTTATAGCGGTCTCGCTCACACAGGGTTTTCGCGAGCATATTGCCACAGTCTCTTAGGTAAACAGTGCTGTGATGCATCTACCGACAATGCTGCCTGTGTCTACAGCGGCCGAGAGCGCGAACATCCCAAGTAAGCTTTTGCACGCGCGTTGACCCGATAGGACAAGGCAACTGTTCAACGCGTCAACCAATTCACCCGCCGAATTTGTCTCGTTGCGTTTTCGCAAATCGCGTTATCGCGTCGCTGGTCAAGGTGACCGCTAGGCTGGTCCCAAACGTCCGCGTTGCTGCAAGCATCGCTGACGCTCATCGACTTGCGGTGTCAGTCTAGGTGACCGTGCCGATCGGCTGCAATCACACGCGAGGGAACAAAAATTATACATCTAGCGATCCACCGTCAGCAGATGTCCCCCCTCCCACACAGGCACTTGGAACGTCTCAATAAAAAATAAAAAAAGGTAAATAAACACGAAATGTATTTACTTCCAAAGTCTTAATGTTTCTCTACTCTATCTCGCCTATAATCACCTGTAAATCGCCGGTCAAATGCTCATCTGCAACACACAAGTACACCGCACGCCCGCCCTGTGCACAAACAACATGAATAAGAGAGTAACATATAACATATAAGAATGAACATGAATCTCTCTTATTCTTGTTGTTTGTGGATAGGGCGGGCGTGCGGTGTACTTGCGTGTTGCAGATGAGCATTTGACCGGCATTTACGGGTAATTATCGGCAATAATAGGCGAAATAGAGTAGAGAAACATTAAGACTTTAGTAGTAAATACATTTCGTGTTTATTTACTTTTTTATTTTTTTTATTGAGACGTTCCAAGTGCCTGTGCCCTCCCCCACCATCACTACTATACACTGTGCGTGTTTAATTCGATCTCCCTAGCAGCAGCCGTTAGCGCAGTGGCCGTTAGTAGCAAGAGGCGCGGGCGCGGATATAGTTTCACAACACGGTCGAGGTTTCTCATGCCCTAAGCCGCGCTGGCGCTGCCGACGTGGCAGCGGTGATGTGGCAGATTCTGACACACCGCGGGACCAAGGGGAGGAGAGCTGTGATTCACTCCGGTAGCTAGCGTGGATGCATGGGAACGCTTGCCGCTAGCCTGTTTTTACACTCGCGTCTCGTCTCCGTGTTCACCACCGTATATGTACACGTATGTGACCAGGGCCGGCGTGTTTGCCGTGGGTAAAAACCGCTGGTACGGCTTTGTTTAATTTGAGAGCGCGTCTGTGAGAATACGTCGGGAGTCGCCGTTGCCTAGCACTGAGTTTTGACTTGAGAAGTTTTTGTGTGAATTTATGCGAATTTTGTTGCGAACGGATGGCGTAGCATCGCGTATAACGAAACATTGCGAAATCGTGTAGAAGTGAGGACAGCTAGCACTATATTAGAGGGAGAGGGTTGCTGTCAATATATACCAATTTCGTTTCGACGAAGGTTCGAGTGAAGACTATATACACCAAATAAAACACGGCCAAAATGTTTGTACCAGTGCACCAGTATTCATGCTAGAACTGACTGCATGGGCACATTATAGCCGCATTAAAATATTTACGCGGAAAAAGTCCCGCACATTCTTGGTGAAGTGAAACGTATGGCCTACCCGCTATACTACTTACTACCTTTGCTCCTCTGCTGCCTTACTCTTGGTTATGAATATTTCATTCCACGCTCCAGTTGTATTAAGTCCTCATAGGCGACTAGAATGGAGAGCGATAACAAACGATACACACGCCCCCTGTTGTGCGGCTGGCTGCCGACCACGTGAGCCTCAATCACTCGCCATGCTTTGGCAATAAGTGGTCAATCAGCCGTGTGATTGATTGATTGATCATCAGTGCCGCTCGAACCACTGTTTTCTTGTGTAATCTGTGTAGTCTGTCCGTCCCAGTTATGGCGACTCCTAGCCAGATTATTTAGAAATGTTACCCTAGTGTATATGTAGTAAAGGGTTTTTAATTGGTGTGATATTAGATGCACTACTACAACAATTGCAATTAAAATGCAATTACATTAGATTTATTAGATGCAAAAACCAATTGCGCGTTTAGCACGATAAGTGATAGCCGTTACAAATTGCCAGACCACAACAAGCAAGCGACCATTACGTAACGGTGGCATATTCATTTCTGTTAAACGTATATGGCAGACGGGTTGTTAAAAAAGCCAGACTCAGTAGAGGGACAGTACAGTCAAATTCCTTTGTAGTAAAAGTTTAATTTCTCAAGTGTTCTTCGTACAAGTGTCCACACTCTTCGCTATACCGCTTTGCCTACAAATTTGAATATCTCAAGTGTTCTTCGTACATTGTATTCGCACTTTTCGCTACCGCTTTGCCTATAACAACCGTGTTCCATTTCTCGCATTGCAGGAAGGTCCATGTCGACAAGCGAACGTCTCTCCCAGCTGGCCGCTCTGCGTAGGTGACAGCATCGTCGTGCACGTCGGCGACCCGCACGCCGCCGACCTACGTCCGGGCGACTTCTGCATCTGCATCAGCCGCGGTTGCCGCGGCAACGCCCGCCTCGCCGTCAAGTACCGCGTCGGCGACGTACTGCAGACGATCGCCGTGCCCGAGGCGAACTACGCTCACGTGTTCTCGCGCGGCTGGGTCGCCGCGGCGATGGCGGACTCCGCCGACCGTGGGCTCGCGGCGTCACTGCGGCAGTGTCTCGTCGTCGTCGAGCGAGGCACGGCGATGCTTGACTGGTCGCTGGTGTGCTGCACGCGCGACGCCTGCCCCACGCACCCTAGCGGCGGTGCAGCAGCAGGCAGGGGCGCCCCCACGAACCTGAGCGGCGGCAGAGCGGCGGGTGGCGTCCCCGCAGAGCCGGAGGTGAAGCTGCGGAACAAGCGCGGAAAGCGCGGCCGCGGCGCGCGCGGACGGAGCTGGCAAGCGCGCGGCGCGGCGGCGGCGGCGGACTGCCAGTCGGACCGCGACAACACTCTCAGCAACAACCACGGCGACCACCAGAAGCAGCGGCGCGATCGACGCGGGGACAAGTGCAATAGCGTGATCGTCGTCGGCGGCGGCGGCGGCGGCGCGCGCGACAGCTTCGTGTCGGCCGGCGGCGAGGAGGAGGACTCCCTCTCCGCGCGCGGGTGCGACGACAGCGTGTCGAGCTGCAGTAGCGCTCTGGACTCCTCCGCGCTGTCGGGTGCGGGAGGTCGGCCGAAGGAGGAGGTGGGCGGCGCCGACGCGGCCATCGCTAGTCTGTGCACGCGCAGCGGCGAGGAGATCGCGTGCATGTGCTGCTCGCACGCCGAGCTCGGAGGCTGCGCCGACGCGGAGACGACCGCGCGCAAAGACACGACGACGACGTCGGTGGCGCCGCGTAGGAAAACGAAATCGCTGTCGTCCTTCAGCGCAGGGGAGACCCCGACGTTACCTCTGCCTCGATGTGCGAGTCATTCCGCTAAGCGAGCCGCTAAGTCAGCAGGCAGCAAGGGCAGTTCCGCAGATTCCCCGCCGCCCGGCAGTCCGAAAGCCGTCGAAGAATCCAGCAAAGGTGGGTGGATTTTATACTGTCGGTGCTCGTAATCTCTCTGACTATGTTTATGGAAGTGCTTGGAATTTCCGTGGTGAATGAACTGTCAGCGTATGTTTTGAATCGGTGTTTATCAACAACGCAGTGCTGTTTATTTGTGTATATTGAGGCGGAATTATTATCGTTTTGCCAAGTGACACCAGAGGGAGCCACCTGCTGGTATGTTGCACACTGGTTGCAATAGCTGTGTTAGGCTGCTTTACCAACTTCATGCGTTTGTTGAATTAGCTGATCACAATATTGTTTCAGAATTGGAAGAAAAGATCAAGTCGTATAGAAAAGCCGAGCCAGAGTTTCCTACAGAAATCAACAAGATAGACATGGAATGTCTAAAAACCAAATTGGCAATTCTAACAGGTAAACTAAAGGTTACAGGTGAAAATAATCACAATAAATTGTAAGTTTTGAAGTTTTAAAACGAGAATTTACCGGAGCGATTTATACATTTGTTTTCAACCCGCATACTTAGAATTCTAAGGGTACTTATATAAGTTAATATTCTCATTTTAAAATACAGAAGAACATGTAAGTATTATTGATCATGGATTAGTTTTATTGTGAGTGAGCTCGCCGAAGCCCTGGTTCAGAGCTCTTCACTTATTTCTACTGTCTAGGTCACAGAGACGTGGACGGTCATGGAGTCATTATGTTTGATACTGCCAAGGTAACCAAGGCTTGTACTGTAGAAAACGTGGGCAAGATTCTCCTATACTACTCCACTATAGCAAGGTAAGAAGCACCACTGTGTGTCATTATATCCATATATCCTTAATTAAATGCAAAGTGTATTAGCGTATTAGGTATCTGCATAGTTATATGTAATCCAATGATTGCGAGTTGAACGAATTTGGTAATCTAGAGACCGTGTTTATTACAAAGTTGCTATTTGCATTCTAATAATAATTATTCAATTGAAAAACGTCAACGATTGCGATATGTTATTGATTTAATGATTTTATTTGAAGGTCTGTCATTGATTATTACAATTATGTCTTTGTAGAGAGGAGATAGTCTGTAAAGGCTTCACAGTATTGGTGGATGTTAGAGGGGCCACTCCAGCATCCGCTGAGTTGATCACTGCTGTCCTCTATAATCTTCAGGTAAGAATGTTGCACGTATGCATAAGAAAGTTATGGAGGATTTACTCAATGCATTCATATTCAATCTAGGATTAATTATTTCGAAACGTCTCTAGGTGTGACAGTATTTTCATTACACACTGTGCAGACAGGTGAAATTTAAACCCTGTTGAACCGTGTTCATCTCAGCCGTTGGCACTAAATCAAATAGACACTGCACAATACAGCATGCCTGCGCTTGGTTAAGAACTGTTGTGTTCGACTCCTCACGTTTTATGTATTACTCTTCATGTCTCGAATAAAGAGAGCATCACTAAATCCCAGGAAGCTCAGAGAGAGAGAGAGAGAGAGAGAGAGAGAGAGAGAGAGAGAGAGAGAGAGAGAGAGAGAGAGAGAGAGAGAGAGAGAGAGAGAGAGAGAGAGAGAGCGAGAGAGAGAGAGAGAGAGAGAGAGAGAGAGAGAGACAGAGAGCGAGAGAGCGAGAGAGCGAGCAAGCGAGCGTCGCAAGCATTTATATCATGGTAGAGCTATAATCAGCATTCAAATTTATTTACCCACTCTGACCGCTGTGGTGCGAAGTGTTACACAAAGGACAAGATGTTAACTCGTTCTGACAGCTTAAGTGCCTATATGGCCACCAGGCTGCGGGCGGTATAGGGATGCTGGGCATGAGGCGGTTCAAGATTACATGTTTCATTCGGTAACACTGACAACTCGCGTACCTACGGCCCACCGCCGCGTCGCGTCCCAGCCGTGTAATCGGAACAAATGTAGATTATACAGTTCGCTTTTTTCCATCGCTGCGTGAACTCGAACGCCTCCGGGCCCAATAGTCGAGAGAGATCAACGCGAGGGGATAGCCTTATTAATTCACGCCTGAGATTGAGCAGGTGAATGCGATTAGACGCTCGACAAAGACTAGATGTGTGAGTTGCTAGCGGCCCAACCCAACCAGCCAACCAGCCTGTCTGCTGTATAGCGATGCGAACATGACGTGGGGAATAGAGCAGATATTGGTCCGAGTTAGGGCGCAGTTTGTAACTCCTGCACAGCTTTGACATGATGGGAGATATCAATAGCTAATAATACCTGGAGTGTACAATGGGAAAACGGGAAAATAGTGGCATTTTACGGCAATATTATTCTACTTTGACTGCGAGTCTAGAATAGGTTCATGGTACATGATGTATTGCATTAAGCAAGGTATTGTGAGCTCTTGAAGATATGAATGTGACAGTGATCATCACTGCTGTCGGTGAGCATAGGATCGCTTTCCTGCGATAAAGAATCGCTGTCTTGTGAGCAGCAGTAGTAATCCTTAGTGGCTAACGACTGACTGTTGAGCAACGTGGCCTCTATATTAGAGATCCCCGTGTTTGCGGATGACTGCTTGGAAATGAGCGAGTGCGTGCGGTTTCTTCAAATTTTAAACTAGGCTAGGTTGAGGATTTACTCGGGTGAGTTTAGCAATTATGCCAGGGGGATACAGTTAATCACATTTGGAGAGAGAGAGTTTGAAACCCCAGGCAGTTTTTACCTTCATCTTGTATGTGTACGCGCGTGACATCCGGACGTACTGATAGAACAGGTTGCTTTACAGCTCTAGAACTATAGCCCATCGCTCTGCCATAGGCCTGTGGCAGAGCGATGGGTTATATAGTTCTAGAGCTATAGTTGCATCACAGAGGCGTCCTGCGAGAAAAAGCAAGCTTTTCCTACAACATCTGCCGCATTACGAACTGTTGGAAGGTGGTAGGTTCAAAACATTCGTTAGTAGACTGAGTGATGTTTGTTGTATAGGAGACAATTAATTAACAACGTCCTATTTCTGGCAGTGACCCGGCCATAATACGCGCATAGGTTGTTAACTGTGACAAATTGTTCTGGTCCCACTGAACTTCTATCAATGAAGCGTGACATGATATCTAGTAGAAGTAACACAGCTCGTTAGATTCTTTAAAGCTAAGCGTTTACTCTCGTGCTTTTTTAGAGACCGGCTCGTATAAATATCCATTTGTATGTATACGCGAGTGCGTGTCTGGTTGCCCCACCCCACACGCTGTGTGCGCGTGCGTGCGCGCGCACGTGTGTGTGTGTGAATATACGTGCGCGCATTGGTATTGGTGTGTTGGTACACATGTGAGTGTACAGTGTATACACTGGCTTATAAAATCACAAAGCAACCTTCATTTTCTTTAAATGAGGAAGAGCGTTCGTAGCTTAAAAAACGATCTAGTTAAGTTGTTATGTACGAAGTCAGGAGGTCACGAGACCGCGTGTCATTCTCATCCACGTACTTGTTTGAAGACGAAATCTTTGTGTGGACGGTATCTGTCAAACCTATATCATATGAACAAACAGTCAGGTGCATTCTCTGTTTATATAACTCCCATGTGAGTTATATGGGCCATTTTATAGTAGGGAGTTTGTGATAAGGAATTCACTTTTAAAGAGTTGAAGTGAATAACAATGACAACAATAAATAAACAACCAATTTTCGTGTCACTTCATATAGTACACACGCAGCAGCGTATATGAAAAGACCTCGCGTCAAATCCTGTAGTCGTAGTAGTGATTATGCGGCCTGCATTGGATGGCCGTCTAAGTATGGCCTTGTTCTCTGGTACACTCGGGCACAATTAACAGTCTTTAGATACGTCTTTTGTGGGCTGGTTTCAAAACGAGAGTCCACATAAATATTAATTTAAATTAATTAAACTAGAATTAAAATTTAGTCGACAAGACGTGAACTTGAACTAAACTGGCAATAATTAAATTACAGGTTAATTGCACATTTAATTTCTTCATTGCAACTTTATTGCGATTGAGTATATTCTGATTTATTGCACTAAGCACATGCAATGTGTCAATTAAAATCCCAATGGCCACCTGTGTGCTGTGAACTGAATCTTGGGCAAATATTTGCGCGGTAGACTTGCAACTTTTACCTGTCTTTTAATAGGAAGGTACATATTGATATTCCGCTCACAAATGGCTACACTGCTGTAAAGTCAGTTTGAAACAAAAACCGGTCGGCCAGTCGGCCCCAGTTTTGCTACGGACTTTCCCGCCGTCGCACAGACATGTGGCGGAACGAAACGAAATTCAAACGAAATTCGGAAGTTTACGACTTCCTGTGTTTGCTTATTAGATATGCAACTGTCTAATTACAATTGCCAGGTGAAGTCACTTAAATGTTCAGTGACCCGGCAGAAGGGTACGCGCTAATAATATCTCGCCACTTGCACGAATAAGTGTACGATTTTCACGACGTCTTATAATTTTATGATTGTAAGAGTTGATGCGCAGACAGTCATGCATACCATTGTCACGGTCTTATGGCGGCTAGCCCCGCTCTAGACGCGCGTTGTTACATGCGCATGCGCAGACTTACACACACGCGCGGGCGCGCGCGCATGTACGAACCCATGAATGCTCGCATTTGTGAGAAGACATAATCAGAGTATTAGGCCTATGCATGTATAAATAATATCAGGAGTGTATAATATAGAGTTAATTTCTACATTATACACTCCTGATTATATATATATATATACACTCCTGATATTATTCATATATATACTCCATATATATATAATAATTATTTAGATCACTTGTTTACCAAACATGTGTGAAACTGCATAGTGTGTGATGTTGGTGAACTAAGGTTATTGTGCATCATTAACTGGCATTATTTTAGGTAGACAAGCCGCACGCAGTAATGACCCCATACTGAATTGTTTATGTGAAGTTATCTGTCACCATCAGCCGCTAGTGCTGTCGGCGTGTCGCCATAATGAGGAACCTGTCTATGTGGCGCAGCAGGACGTAGCGGAGCTGGCTGTGATCTGTACTGAGCGACCGTGGTTGTCAAGCAGCACGGTCGCGCCGGCGGGGGGCTGCGCTGTTACCTGTGCTGATTGATAGCGTGACCTTCAGGTGTGTTCGCGACACTTGTCGGCGTTTGTGGCGGAGGAATGACAATTTTTGGTCACCTGTGAACGGTTTGCTACAGTACGTTGCTTAGAATGTTGCTGATGAGAATAGAATTGTGATATATATACGACACCAGAAATGGAATTTTAGGATGTTACTGTTACTGTAACAGTTACAGTAACTGTAACAGTTACAGTAAGTGTGCTGTTACTGGCGGCAAAGAGTCAGATGCCAGGGGAACTTTATTGAGTGTGTTGATAGTATTTTCCACAGTAATGTTTATTAGTGCCAGATATTCTGCATTCAAAAGGAATTCAGGAAGTTGATGATAGGAGAATAATGATCTCCCATTGTCTAATCCCAGTCGCTATTCATGATCGCTGATTTTTTGGTGTTTACGGACTTCGTTTTTACATTCCATTACGAGGCGACGGGTAGATCTCCGTAATTTGCATCGCATTATGTGTGTAATGATGCATTGCTAATTGGCGGTTGGGTTGCCGTTTGCAGGCGAATCTTCCTGGAGCCGTCAACAAGATCTTGGTGCTGGCTGCGAATATAAACGACGCTGCTGCCACCATACTCCTCAACTCTTCATTCAAGGTATGTAGCATGTATTGATTATGTAGATCAAAAGGATTGTCAGGGGTTAATAATGACAAATTATAACGACAAATTAATAATTACAATTTGTCATTATTAACCCCTTATATATATATATGAATATTATAGTAAAAACTCCTTGTAGATATAAGTCTGGAATAGCAGCAATGTTTACTTGAATTTTTTTTTCTGGCTGACACAGACTTACTCACTGTAACAGAATAGGGCTGGCTACTACACCTGCTGGTTTGGCGCATATTTACATTTGACGCTGGTTTCCTTGTTTTCCGCACAAAAACGCCCATTTTCTCAGACGTTTCTTCATCGGTTCCTGATTGCCAGCTGAGTTACCGTGAGAGTGGTTAGAAAGCGAGAGAGTGACCGTACCATTCCCGTAACTGTGCCGTCGTTGAAAAAAACCGGAAGACACGGTAGCGTACGTCGAATAAAGAGTGAAATCTTACGCGTAAGGATCAAGCGTGTCGCCAGCAGGATTCGCTAAGAGTCAGCAGTTGTAAAATTTCCAACCTACTTTTAGTTTGAGACCGGTCGACCTGTTGTGATAACAGATCTGGTTCATATCATCATGTGGACAGTTTTACAGAACTCATCATTAACATTAATTGAGCATTTTTTTAAATTCGATCTGTTCTGCTTGCATTCGTTTTTGTTATTAAAATATTATAAAATTATTCGTAATTTTATTGTGTGTGTGATATATGGTTCCTGCTAGTATATCACATCATAGTGAATGTGGGATGAAGATTTTGATCTTTCAATACTAACGGAGCATCTGTCTGCTAATGGTAGGCACACTGTCGCAGTAATCGATAACCTGAGAACTGGGTCTATGCTACGTTCACGTCTCTCACAGATGCCAGAAGCTTACCCCCATTCACGAACAATGCTGTATAGCGTCATAGCGTATATAGCGTTGTTGATTGCCGACAAGCGGTTTTTTGCTTCGTCGGATTCTTCGTAGTTTTGTCTGCGGCCTTATGAGCGTTGGCTACTATATAGCTGAAAACATCTGCTAAGGTCAGAGCGTTGTCGGTAATGGCAGTTCATCAACCTTGTACGGGGGTATCTGACTGACTCACTGACTGACAGCGCAAATCCTGGCGCAGAGGTCCGCGGCGGACGGACACAGACGTAGGCGAGCTCTCACGCGAGGGCAGCAACCACCCTTCACCATCATTCTAGACTTCTAGCTGGTAGGGGGGGGGAGTGGCGCCGGTAGCATGGCTGCGACTGCGGGCGGTAGCATCACTGGTTGGTTGCAGAATCATGTTAGCCCGCTCTCCTACACATATAATAAGTATATATATATATTATATATATATAATATATATATATATATATGTATATAATATATATATATATAATATATATATATATATATATATATATATTAGGAGTAAATAATAGTTCCCTATTATCTACTCCTGATATATATGGAAGTTGTGTGAACGGACATGTTGCTGCAGCTATTGGGTAAAGTGTGCGTGTTTCCGCACCCTATGCCCGTCTTGCTGGAGCTAATAGCGTTAGTCGTGTTACTGCAGTGCGTGCACGGTCGCCGCGAAGTAGTCCGTGTGTGGGGCCATATGTACGCACGATACATTCAAATTACCCATCGGCCGTCCTTGATCCGGGACCACCACGCGGCGGGATTAGGAACTAAATAGGGGATCGCGTGAGCACAGTGTGCTCGATGAAAGAGGAAGCGGCGCGCGGGTCACAGGCGATTCCTGGCTGCTTGTAAGGACTGATCACGCAGCGTGGACGTGCTCGTGAAGTCACGGTGGCCTTTCAGCGAAGATGAGAACGGGATTCAGACGACGTCTTTTCCTTTCGCGAGCATAGGCGATATGGCGG
Organism: Priapulus caudatus; assembly: GCF_000485595.1. Classification (NCBI taxonomy): domain Eukaryota; kingdom Metazoa; phylum Priapulida; class Priapulimorpha; order Priapulimorphida; family Priapulidae; genus Priapulus; species Priapulus caudatus. Next base: position 392,853 of record NW_014577069.1, read on the forward strand.
CATTTTCGAGAGAGAGAGAGAGAGAGAGAGAGAGAGAGAGAGCGAGAGAGAGAGAGAGAGAGGCCGAGAGAGAGAGAGAGAGAGAGAGAGAGAGAGAGAGAGAGAGAGAGAGAGAGAGAGACGCTCACCCGGCCATCACTTCCTGCTTGTAGCTTATAGCCTCATTAGCTTATCCCCGCAGATCCGCACCGTGGCATGCGCGCGACGAACTTCCAACTGCGCGAATCATTTCTCCTAACACACAAAGTGGAAAAAAAGGGGCAGCAAACTTTACTTTGTCTTCCGTTTAGTGGTCGGACGAAGACTGTCAACGGCAGACACAATGCGTACAAAGGGTCCGGTGTGTGTTCTTATGTGTGTGTCGGCTGAAGGCGTTTGCTACAAGCCGATGTGGAGCAGTTTCTTTCCCTCCCCCCCCCTCTCCTCCACCCTCCCCCCTGTGCGGGCATATACCTGTTCTAGACCGTGGCTAGAACTGACCCTAGGAGGGGCACATCGCAGCGGGGACTGAGTTGTCCTGCTACCCGCAGGCACTTAGAACGTCTCAATAAAAAAAAGGTAAATAAACACGAAATGTATTTACTACCAAAGTCTTAATGTTTCTATACTCTATTTCGCCTATAATCACCTGTAAATGCCGGTCAAAAGCTCATCTGCAACACACAAGTACACCGCACGCCCGCCATGTGCACAAACAACATGAATAAGAGAGTTAATTGTCTCTTATTCATGTTATTTGTGCACATTGCGGGCGTGCGGTGTACTTGTGTGTTGCAGATGAGCATTTGACCGGCATTTACAGGTGATTATAGGCGAAATAGAGTAGAGAAACATTAAGATTTTGATAGTAAATACATTTCGTGTTTATTTACCATTATTTTTTTATTGAAACGTCCCAAGTGCCTGTGCTGCTACATGCGTCTAAACGGAGGAATTGCTCCGACCTGTGATGGGGGATAAAAATAGACTACGCCCACTTTTCCATTTTTGGAGGATAAAAATAGAATTCGTGACGTTTCGTTTCACCGGTCATAGCCGCGCGTGCATATTTGCTAATTAATTAGACTAATCGCGCTTCAATAGACTCAAAATTCACAGAGATTAAGGCTAAGACATGTGTCTATAATAGCTAAAATTTATAGAAATGTAACTCAAATCGTTCGCTCCATATGATAGTTAGTACACGTTCCTACCGGTCATAGCATAGCGTATGCGGCGGGAGTGGGCGGGGTCTATTTTTATCCTCCAATCACAGGTCGGAGCAATTCCTCTGTTTAGACGCATGTGTGCTGCTACCAGCGACAGGCTGCGCCCGTCTCCAAATATTTGAGACGGCGACGTTTCCGTCGGCAGGAAAGGCTATAAGCGCTAACATGTGTCGGCGGTAATGTGTAGGGTGCGCGGAATGAGTGCTGATGACCCCTCGCTACCTGCTTATTTTGTTTCTCCGAAGTTTGGAAAACTCGTGCGAACGCATCCGGCCGACCCCGCTCACGTCCTCTCCCCGTGGCATCGGCTTCTCCCGCCCTCGCGCCCAGAGACATCTGCCTGCATTCACGGGGACTTAATTTTGCCTGTATGACGGCCACCGCTGCCTTCATGCCCGGGGACTCCTGTCTTCATGCCCAGGCCTTCTACCTGCATGTCCGGGGACGTTTGCCTGCATACCCGGGCACTGCAGCCTGCATGACCGGGGACTTTTGCCTGCATACCCGGGCACTGCAGCCTGCATGACCGGGGACTTTTGCCTGCATACCCGGGCACTGCAGCCTGCATGACCGGGGACTTTTGCTTGTATGATGGGCCACTGCTGTCTGCATGACCGGGCTCTGCTGCCTGCATGGCCGGGCCCTGCTGTCTGCATACTCGGGCTCTGCTGTCTGCACGGGCTCTGCTGCCTGCATGGTCGGCCACTGCTGCCTGCATACCCGGGCTCTGCTGCCTGCATTACTGCGCACTTCTGCCTGCATGCACGGCGACATTTGCCTGCATGCTCGGCAACATCTGACTACATCCCCATCCATTGCTGCCTGCATGCCCAGCCATTGCTGCGTGCGTTACCAGCCACTCCTGCTTCTAATGACCTCACACTTCTTTCTGTGCTCCCCGTCGCCCCGGCGCTTCCCCCATGCACGCCCTGTACACTTATTACGTCTACACGCCCCCAGCCACTTCTACCTGGCACGTAGGCGGCACGCTCCCGCGCTCGCGCTTGCACTTTTTTAATCGCAGGGTCAGCTGACGAAATAAGTGCAGTGTAGCGCGGCTAAGACCCAGTGGCGCACGCACAATCGCCGTGTGAGACTTGACACTGTGATTTGACACGGAGCGCTGCGAGTGCGAGCAGCTGCTTTATTCTGACGGCGTTTCGCCGCCGCCGAGATATACATCTCTAACGTACGTTTTTATCTGACGTACGAATCGCGCCGTTTAGTTCGCACGAGCGACGAATATTGAATGTGATGTGTAAATGTATGTACACATATTATATGTATATATACGTGTAGAGTACGATTTCAACGGATGGTGCCAATTTAATGTGGATCGTGCGTTTTACCCGAGAAACGGATCGAGCGTTTTACCCGAGAAACGGATCGAGCGGTTTCTTTTCGTGATCACGAGAAACGAACGTAGAACAACGTAGAAACTTTGCGGTTTTGCCTGATATCTGTCGTCGTGCGTTTAACCTCGGGCACGAAGCGAGTTCTTTATTGCGTGAGATGCACTGAACACGTACCTGGACCGTTGATTGTTGTTGATTGTTTGGACGCCCTTCGCAGTGTGAAACAACCCTGCATTGCGCGCGGTGCGTGCGACCATATGTGCTCTTACAGTAGCTATTTGCGTTCTGTGGCAGACGACAGGGGGTCGGTCGCTATCGCTACGCCGGCCGTGGCGAGTGTTATTTTTCACCTCGACGTCGGAGAACGCGTACCACGCATCCCCTCGCGCGGGGAATCAGGAAGCCAGGCGAGGGATGTAAGTTGATCTCCGGCGTGCAGCAGCAGCGGGAGATTTGGCGAGAGTAAGCGAGAGGAGGACGAGTGTGCGTTTCCCGATCCTATTTGAGACTACTACCGTGTGCAGCGGTGGGGGAGATTTGGCGAGAGTAAGCGAAAGGGAAGGAGAACGAGTGTGAATTTCGCGATCGTGTTTGAGACTACTGCCGTGTGCAGCGGCGGGGGATTCGGCAAAAGTAAGCGAGAGCGGGGACGAGTGTGAAATTCCGTTTCCTGTTTCGACACCTGCTGTGGACGCTTCCCGGAGGAATATCGTTGTACAGCAGCTTGGCATGAGCATCAGCCATCATGCTGGCCCCGATGGCAGAGGAAGAGGAGGACCTCTGCGTACAACTTGAGGATGCCTTTAGTGAGGATGAGGACGACGAGGAGGAGGAGGTTGTGGTAGGAGCGAGCTATGTAAGACTCGACGAGGAGGTGCGCTGCGACGCGGACAGTCACCTGTGGCGTCCTCTCATGGTAATCAGACTAATCATATCTATTCTCCCAATCTGATATCTACGGTTGGAGTTGGGATTTTGGTATTCACTGGCTGGCTGGGTCAGTCCTTCGTCGATAGGTTGTTACGAACATATTGATAGGTATGAAATACGGGTCCAGGGCCTTTAGCCAAGACGTGACGGACGCCGAGTGAAATTGCTATTCTGTTTGTTCACAAGATTATATCTCGGTTCTAACTCTGACATTCACATATTCTTACAGACAGCGCACGGCATTTTTCTGTTCGGTCGGCAGATATTTCGGCTGCCTCTCGTGTCGCAGCGAAATGAGTTATTTGTAAGCCGCCACGTCGTTTTCAATTACTGTGTGCTTTCTGCGTAGCGCAGTGATTTCAGCTGTCACGCACGCACACGTATGCACACACACACGGACGGACGCACCCGCTTGCTCGCGCACACACGGGCTGCGGTGCCGTACTGCTGTGTTGTACTACCGCTTTGTTATGTCGTCTGCCTTGTTCTCTGTTCTCTTGGTGACCTCGCATCAGTAGTAAAAGTTTGCACACATACCCAGTTGAAGTACGTGCTTGACCAGTACGCGTCTTTCACGTGGCAAAAATAACCCTCACACACAGTTCCCAGCCTGTCACTAGTAGTTAACACATAGTCAACCGGGCCGCTTCTGCGGAAAAAAACTTAGATGTTTCTACTAGCATCTTGCGCAAGCAAACACTGTGATCACTGTTTGTATGTAAGATCTGTCTGGTGCTAGAGTTTTTACAATTAGGATTATAGTATAACTAATAATATAATTAGTATTTGCATTTCATAGAAATTGATTGTGAAACGTTTGACGCGTCTATTTAGAAATTGCGGATCAACAATCGCCTATCATATGACTATATCAGTGGTATTAAGGACGAGTGCACGCAATCACTCTAGTCGCAAATATCAAGCAGCCCTCATTCATTCATTCATTCTTCGTTCGTTCCTTTCAAATTTAGTGCGCTATAAGACGATATAATTACTCTCGTGTCATTTTATATTGCTAAACATTTAATTACTATCAATTATTCTGAAGGCCAATTCCTTTAAGATTCTTCTGCGTAGGATTATACAGTCAACCTAGTTGAGTGTTGATGATTCTGACTTTGGAACTAGATTGCCAGTAATATCTAAATGACGTATGCGCTGTCGTAATAGAATACAAGGTTAAGAACCAGCTCGACGCGCGCTGCAAGATATATCGCCGTTCCATATATTTCACACAAGACCTCTCTTAACAATGGTTCGTGCAGATTGTTTGTTATTGGTAAATATTAGCCTATCCTTGGTTGCAATTTTTATATAGGCGCACGTGTCGCGAAAAATAGCGAAAAGGACACAGAGAGGGATCTTGGGCGGGAGAAATGATGGGCGGGAGAAGTTAGAAGAAGCGACGAGAATGCGATTGGAGAAGAGGAAATGTGAATAGAGTGGGTGTGGGTAAGATAGAGTACGCAAAGGATGTAGCAGTTGTCCGAGGGCAGATATAGCCCGTACAGCTGTTATTTATTGGTTGTTCGCGTTGACCAAATATTAGCATATCTTGACCAACGGTGTAGGTTACTGACCGTTGTTTGTAGACACTATTGTGTGCTGTATTCCAACGCATTCTTCTCAATGCTGTTTCTCAGGAAATAGCCAGTGGAAACACAGGATGTGGTGCCTTACCGCACACAATCCGTGTATTTGCCAAGGGATAACAAATAGTTTTGAATGACGAAAAATACGCCTTTAGGCGAAATCTCGCGACGGGGTTAAAAGTTCGCATTTTTAAATGGTAGAACTACCTATATGGGTATTAATGTCGACACTGAACATTAATGTCTAAGCACAACCTGCCGTGTGTTAAAAAGTGTGCTAAAGCACAGTGATCATGTCACAGATAGCGCAGTTATGTATTGTTGTTCATCTAAATCTAAACTACATCTTACTTGTCTTCCAACGATTTCCTGATTTACTAGACCCTGTGCAGCGCGTTATAGGCTTAGTAGTTTTAGAAAGATACAAAATGGAGCAGAGATGTCCCTATCCATCGTCCCTCTCCGGTAAAGTTTGATATAAATAAATAAATAAATAAATATATATATATATATATATATATATGTGTATGTATATAAGCCTATACATATGTATATGTACAGGGGTAGAAATTCACTCTTGAACAAGGGATCGAGTCCAACGGACGCAGCAAAATGAGGGAGACCGCAGTCTGAGGTTCAAAATTAAAGCAATAACGCATGTGCTTATTTTTAAGATTCATGCAGTTGCACGTCTGCCAAATTTTCTTTGGACATTAGCTTGAAAAATACAGTAATTCAGCCAGGCCGTGCTCCGGAACGAACTAGTTAGTATGTCAGAATTTTCAGGGAGTCACACGGACTCCTGCATATGTCAAATCAGGGAGTCCGCTCTGGAATGAACTAGTTAGTATAGCAGAATTTTCAGGGAGTCACACGGACTCCTGCATATGTCAAATCAGGGAGTCCGACAGTAAATCAGGGAGTATTTGACTCCGGACTCCCGTTAATTTCGCACCCTGTATGTATATAATTAGATGTCATAAAGGAGATATTAAGTATTATAAGGAGATAAGGAATCAATGAGACGCCAATATTACCACAGGTAAATAGACAACTGGTCAGTTTTACTTTGTATGGCTTTACGGATATATATATATATATATGTGTGTGTGTGTGTGCGTGTGTGCGTGCGTGCGTGCGTGCGTGCGTGCGTGCGTGCGTGCGTGTGTGTGGGCCGAGGCGAGGGCATGCAGAGACGGCCACTCGTACACATTGTCATCTGCAGAGTTTTATGGACTTAACCGATCGCTTAGTGGGAATCAGGCTGCCGTGGCTCCCCTTCCCCCCCCCGCGCCGACCGACCACGCGGTGGTGCCGTAGCGCCTCAATTATCACCGCGTGTTCGCAGCTAATCCGGCGGGATCTAGCCTAGTGGGGTAAGAACAAGAGACGCTCACAATGTCGTAGCGGCGGCAGCAGCGGCCGAGGCGAAGAAGCAACGAGGCGGCGGGCGGACACAGCGAGAGCGTATCGAATTTGCATAGGTGGCCGTTTTACACAAACACGTTTGTACGGCGTAGAATAACACGGGCGGCGTCGACGACGGTGAATCCTGCATCTTCGCGCGCAGCATGGCCTTAATACGCGGTAATTTTTCACTGACCTCGCGCTCGCTGTCGGAACTGGAGAGTCGCGAGAGGACTGTGGGGGTGGGGGAGGAACCGAAAGTGGCGCGCGCGGGTTTTTTCTTCTCTCTCTCTTCTCTCTCTCTTCTTGGTTAGAAATTGAGTTTGCAGGCGAAGCTGATGAAGTTGGCCGGATAAACAAACAAAGGGAACGGCTAATTACGGTGCGAGTCAACACACGCGCACACAGGTACGACGCTCACGTGTACACACCACGTTATAAAGGTACGGCTCGATCTAAAGCCAAGCAATCTCAACAGATGGGATAAGCGGGCGGTGTATATGCATTCCCCAGATGGCCGTACTGGTCCAGTTATTGAAGCCAGTGTTATGCTGAACGTTGTCGGGGGGTTTCGGTAGCTAGTTCATTCCGTTTTTCCCCGCGTGAATATTAGCTCAACAGATGGGATAAGCGGGCGGTGTATATCATGCATCCCACAGATGGCCGTACTGGTCCAGTTATCGAAGCCAGTGTTATGCTGAACGTTGTCGGGGGGTTTCGGTATCTAGTTCATTCCGTTTTTCCCCGCGTGAATATTAAGCAGGTGATTGCGCTGATAATCTGCCCCCGTACAATGGCGGGTGGGGTTTCCTTCCGCCGAATTCTGCGCTTCTTGGCGTTTATGTTTCGATTTAATCCGACGCGGGCGGGTCTCCGGGGGAGGGGGGAGGTCAGACTGACGATGCCGTTCCAGAAACGCGTTGGGGAGGTGTGCATTATGAGCATGCAAAAGCTGCGCGCACAATGCAGATTATTCGTTTGCGTACGCGCCGTAACTTAAATACATCCCAGTGTCCGTAGCGGTTCGTATTATTATATAGTTGGCTGGTTACGCGCGTCGCCAGGGCCTGTACGCACATGTTATTTTTACACGCTCGAGAGTTCATATGCGTCTCTTAGTTATGATCCCTAGCGGTGGTAACAGGTAAGGCTTGTGCCACGGGACGAAAGTTGTTTAAATGTAAGTTTTAGCGTAATGTAGTGTAGTAACCTGAAGTGAACCTGAACTAGTGAAGGTGCAATAATTTGATATATAGAACGTATCTGAGATGTTAACATACGCGCGAGAGCATGCGTGTGTGCGTGCGTACGTGCACGTGTGTATGCAGATGTGTGTGTGTGTGTGTGTGTGTGTGTGTGCGTGCGTGCGTGCGTGCGTGCGTGCGTGTGTGTGTGTCTGTGCGTGTATGCGCGTGCGTGTGTGTGCGTACGTGCATGCACGTCCGCAAGAGCAGACGCTAGTGGAGACAGTCGGCTATCTGCCATGGTAGTTGCACGACGTCGAGGCCGGCCTACTACTCTGTGCGGGTGGAGACGTAAGTTTGGGTGGCCAGCTGTTTGGGATGCTGTGTGGCTGGCTGTGTGGCGGCATGAGAGAGAGGGGTGCGGATGTCTGGCAAGGGATAGACTTCAGCCGTAGTTACTAGAGCCGGTGACTGCATGCGCGGGCGTGTGCGGGTGCAGGGTGGCCTATCCTCATTCTAATATTCGTATAGAGCGACTCCTGTTGCAAGCAGTTTTGTACGCCGTTGGCCCGGCAACGTTTCTCGCGCGCGGATTTTGGTCTTTGTGTTGCTGTTAATGTACAAAGGCGCCACTTTTGTATAGAAATGCTAAATCGCAGTCGCTAGTGTGCGCGCGCGTGTGTATCAAGTGTTCCCGGCGAGAAACCGGCTGTCACGTGATATATGGTGTCGCACACATTCAGGTTAGCGTTGGATTATATACACTGTCCGTCGAGTTTTGTTACTCGTTAGAATGAAAAGGTGAGCAAAATTCCACGTATACGGGTTGTTGTAATAAAGATCAAGGTGAATCGCTGTTAGATGTAAGCTTTCGGGCGGCTTCTGTTATGAAGATATCACGCTGTCGTGAGTTGGCTGTTGACAGGCACAATCACCGTTTAACTATGTATGTGAGACTGTGTCGTACCGCCTCTATAGACGCGTAGCTATTCTCAGTGATTTATGCTCTCAGTTTCTACCTACACGGCCTTCCTTAGCATTCCTTACCTGGCGCCTTCGCCATCTCGGCAAATCATCGCAGCTGCCCAGCACCGGCTGATGACTAAGCGCATGCCAGTGCGTTTCATCCTGACCTTACTCATACGCGTTTCTTACGTTAATGTATATACACTTTAAATAACCTGCATCAGCAAGAATTCCGTCGCCCACTTAAAACCAAAATGCCGCAGTGGGCATTTTTTTTTTACAGATCGGGTTTGTAATAAAAACGGAATTGTGTACACGTCTACTACATAGGCGGTTTTGAAAGAATACATGTCACTCTTTTGTCACGTTTTGAGATAATATGCTGCAAGATGTTTATCTGTCCATGTTTTTATATCGAATTTTTTTTTTTATTGTGAAATTATTGTAGGAAGTGAACGCCTGTGAAAGGGTTTCGTAGTGTGCGATGAAGGCATTCGTGTAAATAGTCCCCGAGAGAGATTGATGAGTGTAGATTATCCTCGAAGTCGACTGGTCCGAACAATCACCGAAGAATATGCTGACAGATTAATTTCTGGTAACATTGCATCCAGGATTAGCATGCGAATAGTCTCATTTCATACGAGAAAGGGGTCTGTCTGTCGTGTAACTAGTTTGAAGACGCTCTTTCTATGATTTTTGAGACTAATCTGTTTTAATAGTGGGCTCGCGTGTGCGTGCGTTTTATGTAGATGAAAAAAGTGAGAGAGAGAGAGAGAGTATATATATATGTGTGTGCGCGCGCGCGTGTGCGTGTGCGTGTGCGTGTGTGTGCGTGTGTGTCCCTGCACTCACGCTTCTCAGGTTGAGCCTAAGGCGAGATAGATATGACTGCTGAGAGGCACTGCCTGTGGCATACTTTCGCTTGTTTAAGCAATGGATTACTGACAGACGTAACATTTAAACAAACACGCACGATAACGGTACAATGACGAATTTTAACGTACAACAGAAAGATCTGTTTGGCAATAAAAAGCAGTCAACGTGAAAAGCGAGTCCTGCTTAATTGATGCGATGAAAAAGAAAGAAGTCACTTTCCTCACAGCTAGACGAAGCGCAGTAGCCAACGAGTGTTGAGCAGTAAGTTATATATAAGTGTTGTCTGATGCGGTCATGCGCATATAATCCTTCATAGCATCTATCATAGCGAGTCTTCTTTGTGTAGCGATATGCTTTACTGCATACTTGAATTCCACTTGACATGGGGCTAGATACAAAAGACACCTTGATGTTTTAAAAAATTGGGTTAGATATCAGGCGCATGTTCACGAGGTAAACGCGACAGGAGGGTCTGTGCAATTTCCGATTATTTCCAAGGACGTATTTATGTAAGTAATTACGGAAGTAATACGTACGTACCAAGACGTATGTAAAGGGAATAAAACGTGACTCGATGAAGATATTTTCAAGAGCTAATAATACATTAATAATGTATTATTATTAATAATAATAAACGATAATGTATTATTATTAATAATAATAAATAAGAATGTATTTATTAACTCCTGATATTTCCAATGTGCAATCGCAACCGCATGGTGGGATACTAAGGATGCCGGTACCGAGTTAACTGATTGGACTTTTTGTTCGATATACGTACTCCTATTGATGTATCAGTGGGCGGTATGGGTTCTAGCAAAGAGCTGGCTGTTAACGCTCACCAAAGTCTTTAGAAAACTCAAAAATAGCTATGCTTAGGTCGCTTCTTTTATCACTGAAATGTCTCCAAGTCAGAACCATGCTTAGGTCGCTTGTTTTATTACCGAAATACGTTTCCAAGTCGGAATCGGTGCGAAGAATAGCGAAACTGGCACAAAAACAACAAGTTTCGAGCGCTCAGCATGAGTTTGGCGCCTGCTCTATTCTGGACAGCTTTTCTACTGTGTAGCTAAAACGCAGCTTACCACGCAGATTGGCTTGTCGAGTATCGAAAGGAAGGAGGGGAGTGCGTGTGCGAGGGGGAGGGGAGGGGGAGGTCAGCGTTGAGAGTAACCCGCTTGTGTAGAAGCGATGGGTAGGGACTCCACGAGAGCGCCCTGATGATTACCCCTCATTCTCCCGGGCTCTCGGGCTCTTGGGCTCTTAGGCGATGAAACACTTCAAACAAGGTCGTGTTATAATTACGGTCACTAAGTTTCGCTGGGACGCAGCCGTATGTTATACCTAGGAGTAGCGTGTGGAAGCGTCAGTGGTAATGTTGATAGTAACCAGACTGTCATGCTGGCAGTGCATGGCGGTGGTGTTTCACTAGTATCTATAGGTTCCGTGGTGAAGGTAAGGGTGGTGGTAACTCGGTACTCCAGTAACCAGATGGTCATGATGCATCGGGATGGTAGCAGGGATGGTCTCGACTTTAGTAACTAGAGGCTGATGATGACAGCGGCGGTGGTGTTGATGATAGTAGCCAGACGCTGGTGATGGTAGCAGCGATGGTGTGGACGATAGTGACCCGACGCTGATGATGGCAGTAGCGGTGGTGTTGATGATAGTAGCCAGACGCTGAGGATGGAAGCAGCGGCGATGTTGATCATAGTAGCCAGACGCTGATGATGGCAGCAGCGGTGGTGTTGATGATAGTAAAGCACATACGCGGTACCAGCAATTGAGTGTCTGTATTAATAGCAACCAGGAAATCGATACGGTGGCTGCTGGTAGCGATGCCGATATTTGTAATAGTCGTGGCCGAATTTTAATCGCGGCGCTGGTGACGGTATTGACGATAGAATTTCTCACAATGGCCGACGACTGCAGGAAGCGCGCTTGAACTTAACCCACTTCAAAGATCAAACACTGCATGCGTGCTGGCCCCGTACCTCCCTTACCCCCCCCCCCATACCTGCCTCACCCCCATACCTGCCTCACGCCTATACCTGCCTAACCCCCATACCTGCCTCACGCGCCTGCCCCATACCTGCCTCACCCCCATACCTGTCTCACCCCCATACCTGCCTCACGCCCATACCTTCCTCACGCCCATACCTGCCTAACCCCCATACCTGCCTCACGCCCCTGCCCCCCCATACGTGCCTCACCCCCATACCTGTCTCACCCCATACCTGTCTCACCCCCATACCTGCCTCACCCACATACCTGCCTCACCCCCATACCTGCCTCACCCCATATACCTGCCTCA
>NW_014577069.1:404694-409361 GCF_000485595.1 Priapulus caudatus
CCGTACTGGTCCAGTTATCGAAGCCAGTGTTATGCTGAACGTTGTCGGGGGGTTTCGGTATCTAGTTCATTCCGTTTTTCCCCGCGTGAATATTAAGCAGGTGATTGCGCTGATAATCTGCCCCCGTACAATGGCGGGTGGGGTTTCCTTCCGCCGAATTCTGCGCTTCTTGGCGTTTATGTTTCGATTTAATCCGACGCGGGCGGGTCTCCGGGGGAGGGGGGGAGGTCAGGCTGACGATGCCGTTCCAGAAACGCGTAGGGGAGGTGTGCATTATGAGCATGCAAAAGCTGCGCGCACAATGCAGATTATTCGTTTGCGTACGCGCCGTAACTTAAATACATCCCAGTGTCCGTAGCGGTTCGTATTATTATATAGTTGGCTGGTTACGCGCGTCGCCAGGGCCTGTACGCACATGTTATTTTTACACGCTCGAGAGTTCATATGCGTCTCTTAGTTATGATCCCTAGTGGTGGTAACAGGTAAGGCTTGTGCCACGGGACGAAAGTTGTTTAAATGTAAGTTTTAGCGTAATGTAGTGTAGTAACCTGAAGTGAACCTGAACTAGTGAAGGTGCAATAATTTGATATATAGAACGTCTGTAATGTTAACATACGCGCGAGAGCATGCGTGTGTGCGTGCGTACGTGCACGTGTGTATGCAGATGTGTGTGTGTGTGTGTGTGTGTATGTGTGTGTGTGTGCGTGCGTGCGTGCGTGCGTGTGTGTGTGTCTGTGCGTGTATGCGCGTGCGTGTGTGTGCGTACGTGCATGCACGTCTGCAAGAGCAGACGCTAGTGGAGACAATCGGCTATCTGCCATGGTAGTTGCACGGGTCGAGGCCGGCCTACTACTCTGTGCGGGAGGAGACGTAAGTTTGGGTGGCCAGCTGTCTGGGATGCTGTGTGGCTGGCTGTGTGGCGGCATGAGAGTGAGGGGTGCGGATGTCTGGCAAGGGATAGACTTCAGCCGTAGTTACTAGAGCCGGTGACTGCATGCGCGGGCGTGTGCGGGTGCAGGGTGGCCTATCCTCATTCTAATATTCGTATAGAGCGACTCCTGTTGCAAGCAGTTTTGTGCGCCGTTGGCCCGGCAACGTTTCTCGCGCGCGGATTTTGGTCTTTGTGTTGCTGTTAATGTACAAAGGCGCCACTTTTGTATAGAAATGCTAAATCGCAGTCGCTAGTGTGCGCGCGCGTGTGTATCAAGTGTTCCCGGCGGCGAATTTTTTTTTCCTAACCAACATATCCAGTCGAAGAATCTGATTGGTTGTGATTGGTTCATCCTGTCTCCTGATTGGTTCAAAAACACATGTGCTGGCTTATTTAGCAGATGTCATGTGCTATTTCTCATGAAGTCTTTCTGGCGTAATGGATAGCACACCAGCTTTATGTCTGAAAGGTCGGTGGTTCGAATCCCGTTTGCTTTTTAATTATTTTTTTGTTTTCTGTATTTTTCTATCTTTATCCATTTAACTATTGTTTTCTAACGGAAATATTTGCATGATTGATTTACAACAATTAAATATTTTAATGAATTTTAACGAATTATTTTTTTTTTAATAATTGAATTTCATTTATTAGTCTTAATTAAATTTAATTAGGGTTAGGGTTAGGGTTAGGGTTAGGATTAGGGTTAGGGTTAGGGTTAGGGTTAGGTTTAGGGTTAGGGTCATAATGATCCTATACGTCATAATGATCATCCGTTTATGGTCATATAAACAGCCAATTAGAGCAGTCCAAAATTCTGGAATGGATATGTTGGTTAGGAAAAAAAAATTCGCTTCCCGGCGAGAAACCGGCTGTCACGTGATATATGGTGTCGCACACATTCAGGTTAGCGTTGGATTATATACACTGTCCGTCGAGTTTTGTTACTCGTTAGAATGAAAAGGTGAGCAAAATTCCACGTATACGGGTTGTTGTAATAAATATCAAGGTGAATCGCTGTTAGATGTAAGCTTTCGGGCGGCTTCTGTTATGAAGATATCACGCTGTCGTGAGTTTGCTGTTGACAGGCACAATCATCGTTTAACTATGTATGTGAGACTGTGTCGTGGCGCCTCTATAGACGCGTAGCTATTCTCAGTGATTTATGCTCTCAGTTTCTACCTACACGGCCTTCCTTAGCATTCCTTACCTGGCGCCTTCGACATCTCGGCAAACAATCGCAGCTGCCCAGCACCGGCTGATGACTAAGCGCATGCCAGTGCGTTTCATCCTGACCTTACTCATACGCGTTTCTTACGTTAATGTATATACACTTTAAATAACCTGCATCAGCAAGAATTCCGTCGCCCACTTAAAACCAAAATGCCGCAGTGGGCATTTTTTTTTACAGATCGGGTTTGTATTAAAAACGGAATTGTGTACACGTCTACTACATAGGCGGTTTTGAAAGAATATATGTCACTCTTTTGTCACGTTTTGAGATAATATGCTGCAAGATGTTTATCTGTCTATGTTTTTATATCGAATTTTTTTTTTATTGTGAAATTATTGTAGGAAGTGAACGCCTGTGAAAGGGTTTCGTAGTGTGCGATGAAGGCATTCGTGTAAATAGTCCCCGAGAGAGATTGATGAGTGTAGATTATCCTCGAAGTCGACTGGTCCGAACAATCACCGAAGAATATGCTGACAGATTAATTTCTGGTAACATTGCATCCAGGATTAGCATGCGAATAGTCTCATTTCATACGAGAAAGGGGTCTGTCTGTCGTGTAACTAGTTTGAAGACGCTCTTTCTATGATTTTTGAGACTAATCTGTTTTAATAGTGGGCTCGCGTGTGCGTGCGTTTTATGTAGATGAAAAAAGTGAGAGAGAGAGAGAGAGAGAGAGTATATATATATATGTGTGTGCGCGCGCGCGTGTGCGTGTGCGTGTGTGCGTGTGCATGTCCCTGCACTCACGCTTCTCAGGTTGAGCCTAAGGCGAGATAGATATGACTGCTGAGAGGCACTGCCTGTGGCATACTTTCGCTTGTTTAAGCAATGGATTACTGACAGACGTAACATTTAAACAAACACGCACGATAACGGTACAATGACGAATTTTAACGTACAACAGAAAGATCTGTTTGGCAATAAAAAGCAGTCAACGTGAAAAGCGAGTCCTGCTTAATTGATGCGATGAAAAAGAAAGAAGTCACTTTCCTCACAGCTACACGAAGCGCAGTAGCCAACGAGTGTTGAGCAGTAAGTTTTATATAAGTGTTGTCTGATGCGGTCATGCGCACATAATCCTTCATAGCATCTATCATAGCGAGTCTTCTTTGTGTAGCGATATGCTTTACTGCATACTTGAATTCCACTTGACATGGGGCTAGATACAAAAGACACCTTGATGTTTTAAAAAATTGGGTTAGATATCAGGCGCATGTTCACGAGGTAAACGCGACAGGAGGGTCTGTGCAATTTCCGATTATTTCCAAGGACGTATTTATGTAAGTAATTACGGAAGTAATACGTACGTACCAAGACGTATGTAAAGGGAATAAAACGTGACTCGATGAAGATATTTTCAAGAGCTAATAATACATTAATAATGTATTATTATTAATAATAATAAATAATAATGTATTTATTAACTCCTGATATTTTCAATGTGCAATCGCAACCGCATGGTGAGATACTAAAGATGACAGTACCGAGTTAACTGCTTGGACTTTTTGTTCGATATACGTACTCCTATTGATGTATCAGTGGGCGGTATGGGTTCTAGCAAAGAGCTGGCTGTTAACGCTCACCCATTGCTGTCTTTAGAAAACTCAAAAATAGCTATGCTTAGGTCGCTTCTTTTATCACTGAAATGTCTCCAAGTCAAAACCATGCTTAGGTCGCTTGTTTTATTACCGAAATACGTTTCCAAGTCGGAATCGGTGCGAAGAATAGCGAAACTGGCACAAAAACAACAAGTTTCGAGCGCTCAGCATGAGTTTGGCGCCTGCTCTATTCTGGACAGCTTTTCTACTGTGTAGCTAAAACGCAGCTTACCACGCAGATTGGCTTGTCGAGTATCGAAAGGAAGGAGGGGAGTGCGAGTGCGAGGGGGAGGGGAGGGGGAGGTCAGCGTTGAGAGTAACCCGCTTGTGTAGAAGCAATGGGTAGGGACTCCACGAGAGCGCCCTGATGATTACCCCTCATTCTCCCGGGCTCTCGGGCTCTTGGGCTCTTAGGCGATGAAACACTTCAAACAAGGTCATGTTATAATTACGGTCACTAAGTTTCGCTAGGACGCAGCCATATGTTATACCTAGGAGTAGCGTGTGGAAGCGTCAGTGGTAATGTTGATAGTAACCAGACTGTCATGCTGGCAGTGCATGGCGGTGGTGTTTCACTAGTATCTATAGGTTCCGTGGTGAAGGTAAGGGTGGTGGTAACTCGGTATTCCAGTAACCAGATGGTCATGGTGCATCGGGATGGTAGCAGGGATGGTCTCGACTTTAGTAACTAGAGGCTGATGATGACAGCGGCGGTGGTGTTGATGATAGTAGCCAGACGCTGGTGATGGTAGCAGCGATGGTGTGGACGATAGTGACCCGACGCTGATGATGGCAGTAGCGGTGGTGTTGATGATAGTAGCCAGACGCTGGTGATGGTAGCAGCGATGGTGTGGACGATAGTGACCCGACGCTGATGATGGCAGTAGCGGTGGTGTTGATGATAGTA
>NW_014577069.1:410567-418800 GCF_000485595.1 Priapulus caudatus
CATAGACATAGAAGGCATAGCTAGCTAGTGGTTGAGATACATAGACATAGGAGACATAGCTCGTGGTTGAGATACATAGACATAGAAGGCATAGCTAGCTAGTGGTTGAGATACATAGACATAGGAGACATAGCTCGTGGTTGAGATACATAGACATAGAAGGCATAGCTAGTGGTTGAGATACATAGGAGACATCGGAGACATAGCTGGTGGTTAAGATACATAGACATAGAAGGCATAGCTAGTGGTTGAGATACATAGACATAGGAGACATAGCTCGTGGTTGAGATACATAGACATAGAAGGCATAGCTTGTGGTTGAGATACATAGACATAGAAGGCATAGCTAGTGGTTGAGATACATAGACATAGGAGACATAGCTGGTGGTTGAGATACATAGACATAGAAGGCATAGCTAGTGGTTGAGATACATAGACATAGGAGACATAGCTCGTGGTTGAGATACATAGACATAGGAGACATAGCTGGTGGTTGAGATACATAGACATAGGAGACATAGCTCGTGGTTGAGATACATAGACATAGAAGACATAGCTTGTGGTTGTGATATATAGACATAGGAGACATAGCTTGTGGTTGTGATATATAGACCTAGAAGGCATAGCTTGTGGATGAGATACATAGACATAGAAGACATAGCTAGTGGTTGAGATACATAGACATAGAAGGCATAGCTTGTGGTTGAGATACATAGACATAGGAGACATAGCTTGTGGTTGTGATATATAGACCTAGAAGGCATAGCTTGTGGATGAGATACATAGACATAGAAGACATAGCTTGTGGTTGAGATACATAGACATAGAAGGCATAGCTTGTGGTTGAGATACATAGACATAGACGGCATAGCTTGTGGTTGAGATACATAGACATAGACGGCATAGCTTGTGGTTAAGATACATAGACATAGAAGACATAGCTCGTGGTTGAGATACATAGACATAGGAGACATAGCTCGTGGTGGTAATAAATTCAGTTACATACAGAGCCATTACCACTAGAGGTCATGACAAGTACTAACGCTCATTGGATATAATATATAGTATCTCGTATATCGTATAGCGTAGCTCGTTACGCTTAGAGATTATTACGTATATCCGCAAGTAAGCAGTTATCACTGAACTAGGAAGTGTAACATAGATGTATGTAGATATCGTATATAGTGCAAGAATATGCGTGCCGATTCTAAACTCGTTTGACCCTCTGTTCAGCGAAGTGTTCATGTCAGTTAATTTAATCACGGATGCATAGGTAGTTTACACCTTGCGTGCGTACGCTGACCCTGCCTGTCTCTCTGTGCGTTTACCTGTCTATCTCCCCTCACCCCTCTTTCTCATTTATCGCGTTAATTCAATGGAATTTATGTGCATGCAATATAATCATAATCATGCCATATATAACATTCATAAATCTATTTTAGTTTTCTAGATTTCTGAACATTGGCTTAGTTTCTGGAAATATCTGATGGCTATTGTCAGGGCAGTGAGATACAACATTCTTTGTTCTCCAATTGTCTATTCACTGTCACGTTTGTTATATTACAGTGCCTGCTGTTAAAGTCATGTGAAGCTCTCATTCCCTACATAGACGAGGATCAGCTGCCGACACAGACAGGCGGGAAGTACGCCTACAACCACGATGACTGGATCAAGTATAGAATGGTAAGCATAGGCCGTACGATTATGGTTTCTCTCATAATTAATTGTGTAGTTAGCTGGTGATTTAGTTAGAACGCGACAGGTCAGGTGGGACACGTAGGTGTTCGTGTGGCACAAAATTGTCCTCTATCTCCCAATTATGAGTTACGAGCCAGGCGCTATGGCTTGCCAATGCTATGCTCCCATTCTGCTTTTACATAGTTCACACGCGCACGGGTCTTTCATTTCAAAATATAGCTTCTGTGTTTTATGAGTCGCCCCGCATTATATATTATTTATAGTGATTTAGGTGCTGCAGATTTCAAAAACAGCTAAGGATAACATACAATGTCCTCATAACTACAGGATCAAGTCATTTGTTGCACCTTTATTATGATTATCTACCGGTTATAAGGCATTTCAATTAGTCCAGTTGACACAGTAACACACACAAACGTGTGTGGCACCTGTGGATGAATGATTTTATGACAGGAAATTATCGACAAGTTTGTGGTGTTAGTGAACGCGAGCAATGATAATGCTAGTATATTTTGGAAATAATATAGGACACCATGTAACCTCTGAGCAGTAGGTCAACTGTGTTGTAGAATCGTTACCGGACATCGTCAATCTAATCCAGTAATTAAATCTGTGTTGAGTTGTCAATGATTTTGGTAATGTTTATCATGCTATCATGGGAAGATGACTTAACTTCGGTGTTTTCGGTATTGCAACAATAATTGCGTGTGGAAATGCGGGGCAGAACATTTCGCATTACATTACCATGGTAGTATGCATAAATACTGCACTGCGCTATCACGTCACATGTTAAAGAATACAGCGTTACAGTCTATATTGTGATATATACACGTTACTCCGCTTAACATAATTTTCGGCCAATATTGCAATTGTGCTTGCCTGACGGCAAGTTCGCCCGTGTTGTTGCCCATGGTGAACTACTTTAGCGTGATTGCTGAGCTCGATGATTTATTATGCGTTAGCCAATGATTGCGATACAAGAATTCATTGCCATCGGCTGACAGCTTTACTCGTCAGAGTCGCACACGCGAATCACCGAAGGTTTGTTTCAAAGCGTATAAGTGAATTGCGGCGAGGATTTACGCCATTGCGATGTTACGCAAACTTCACGATGCATACCGACATTAAAGCGCCACAAAAAAAGGTTGACGAGTTGATGTGTGCCGCGATTTGTCACAATACTGACGTATAATTGGCACAAAGTCGAGAACAATTGCATCGGTATGAGGCGAATACTGCCTATATATATCGCCTCCACGATCAAGTTAGGACAACGCCGACGCCATGTTCCTCCGCCAGCGAAAGCTTATACGGAGACGGTGGCCGTGCAGTTAGGGTCATTGCTATCAGAATATAGGAGGTAGAGCTCTTGGTTGTGATACATAGACATAGAAGGCATAGCTTGTGGTTGAGATACATAGACATAGAAGGCATAGCTAGTGGTTGTGATATATAGACATAGGAGACATAGCTGGTGGTTGAGATACATAGACATAGAAGGCATAGCTAGTGGTTGTGATATATAGACATAGGAGACATAGCTGGTGGTTGAGATACATAGACATAGAAGGCATAGCTAGTGGTTGTGATATATAGACATAGGAGACATAGCTGGTGGTTGAGATACATAGACATAGAAGGCATAGCTAGTGGTTGTGATATATAGACATAGGAGACATAGCTGGTGGTTGAGATACATAGCAGGGGTATGGGGTAGCCGCAGGTAGGGGTGAGGCAGTAGCGGGCTGAAGCAGTATCTGGTGAGTCAGGGCTGGGGTTGAGGCAGGTAGGCGGTAGACAGGTATGGGGTGAGACCCAGTCTGCGGGTGAGGCACCGTATGGGCAGGGGCGTGAGGCAGTAGGGGTTAGCAGGTAATGGCGGAGAGGTAGGGTAGGCAGGTAGGCGTGAGGCCGGTAATGGGTGAAGACAGGTAGGGGGTGAGGCAGGATGTGGCAGGGCGTGCGGCCGTATTGGGGTAGGCAGGTATAGCTGAGGCCAGGTCTGCGTGTAGCAGTATGGGGCGGGGGGGTAAGGGAGGATGGCCACGCACGTAATCATGCCAGTGTTTGATCTTTGAAGTGGGTAAGTCCGCAGCGCTTCCTGCATCGCGGCCATGTGAACAATCCTACTCGTCCCAAGACCGTCACCCAGCGGCCGCGCCGATTAACATTCGGCTACGCCCCTATCCAAATCTCGGCACACTACCACAGCCACCGTCTCGATATTCCTGTTGCTATTAATACAGCGACACCACTTGCGGCCCGGCGTATGTGCTTTTACCTATCACCAAACCACCACCCGTCGCTGCCATCATCAGCGCTGGCACTAGATCACCATCGGGCGCTGCTTCCCATCCTCCAGCGTCTGGCTCCTATCATCCAACCCACCGCTACCTGACAATCACCAGCCGTCGCTCACTACGCCCACACCATCGCTGCTACCCAATCGAGAGCCGTCCTCCTACTATCATGCACACCACCTGCCGCTGTCATCAATCAGCCTCTATTACTCAATGTCGAGACCATCCTGCTACCATCGATGCACCATGACCATTCCTGTACTCGAATACCGCGAGTTACCCCGACCTTACCTTAACACCCAACGGACCCTACTAGATACTAGTTAAACCCCACCGCCACTGCAGCATGGACAGTCTGTTACAGGTCTACGTATCAACATAACCACTGACGCTTCCGACACGGTACCCTAGTATCACATATGCCTGCTCCAGTCGAACTTAGTGACCCGAATATAACACGACCTTCGTTTAAGTGTTTCTCGCGCTAAGACCCAAGAGCCGAGAGCCCGGAGAATTAGGGTAACATCGGGCGCTTCTGGACGTCCCTACGCCATCGCGCTTCTACAGCAAGCGGTCTACCCTCACGCTGACCTCCCCTCCCCTCCCCCTCGCACACGCACCCCTCCTTAGCCTCTTCGATACTCGACCAAACCAATCTGCGTGTAAGCTGCGTTTCTTAGCTACACAGTAGAAGAAAGCGTCCAGAATAGAGCAGTGCGCCAAACCTCATGGCTGCGCGCTCGAACTGTGTTTGTGCCAGTTTCCGCCTATACTGCGCACCGATCCGACTTGGAAACGTATTCTCGGTAATAAAACAAGCGCCACCTACACCGCATGGTTCTGACTTGGAGACATTTCAGTGATAAAAGAAGCGACCCTAGCATAGCCTCTTTCTGAGTTCCAAAAGACCTTGTAGCGTTAACAGCCAGCCTCTTGCTAGAACCCATACCGCCGCCACTGATACACCAATAGGCGTAGCGTATAGCGAACCAAAAAGTCCAATCAGTTAACTCGGTCCCCGGCATCCTTAGATCCCACCTATGCGTTGCGATTGTTGCACCTTGGCACAATATCAGAGTTCATCAAATACTTCATTTATTAGTTATTACATAATAATCACATATCGTTATTAGTATCATAATACTACATAAAGTATTATTAGCGCTTGAAAATATCTCCATCGATCCCGTTATTCCTTAACATCCTCTGCGTAACGTCTACGTATCCTTCCCGTAATACTTACATAAATAGCGTCCTTGGAAATAATCCGGAAATTGCAGCCCAGACCCTACGTGTCGGCGTTACCTCGTGCAAACCATGCCGCCTGATATCTAACCCAATTTGTTAAAACACAAGGTGTCGTTTGTAATCTAGCCCCCATGCAAGTAGAATTCCAGCATGCCGTAAAGCCAACTCTACACCAAAGAAACCGGCGCCCTATGATAGATCTAAGAAGGATTATGTGCGGCACTGACCGCGCTCAGACCAACACTTATCTAAACACTTACTGCTCACACCCGTTGCTACTGCGACTCGTCTAGCTGTGCAGAAAGTGACTTCTTCTTCTTCATCGTCACATCAATTAAGTCAGGAACCTCCTTCTTCGACGTGACTGCTTTCTTTCATTGCACAAACCAGATCTTTCGTTGTCACTAACTTCGTCATTTAACCGTTATCCGTGCGTGTTGTTCAAGAGGTACGGTCCCTGTCAGAACCATTGCTTAAACCAACGAAAGTATCCACAGCATGCCGGCTCTCAGTCAGTACTACTCATCTCGCCTAGGCTCAACCTGAGAAGCGGGAGTGGCAGACATGCACACAACACACACCACCACATCCCTCCACGCGCGCCGGCGCACACACATATATATCTATACTTCGCTCTCTCTCCTTCCTCTCTCTCTCTCTCCTTCCTCATCTCTCTCTCCTCCTTTTCATCTACATACAACCGCACGCAACACCCGGCCGCCACCCCACTATTAAACACAGATCTACTCAAAAATCATAGAAATAGCGTTCAAACTAGTTACCCGACAGACAGACCCTTTCTCGGTATGACAATGACGACATCGCCATGCCCTAAGCCTCGGATGCAAGTTACCAAAAATTAATCTCACATATTCGTTTCGGCTGATTGTTCGGACCAGGCCGACTCGAAGGATAATTCTAACACCACAATCCTCTCCGGGACGTATTACACCAATCCTTCATCGCACACATACGAAACCCTTTCACAGGCGTTCCTCCCTACCGACATTTCACACTAAAAACCAAATTCGAATAACAACCCTAACAGATAAACAGCTTGCAGCCACATATCTCAAAAACGTGACCAAAGAGTGACATATAATCTTTCAAAAGCCCGCCTAGATAGTAACGTTACACCATTCGTTTTTAATACCAACCCGATCTGTAACAAAAAAATCCCTACTGCGGCCTTGGTTTTAAGTGGGCGACGGAACTTCTGCTGATGCAGTTATTTCACGTGTACATACATAACGTAAGACAACGCGTAGATAGTAGAGGCGTCAGCTGAATACGCACCTGGCATGCGCTTAGTCACCCGCCCGGTGCTTGCAGCGCGTATGAAATTGTGCCGTAATTCGAAGCGCCCAGGTAACTGCAACATCTAAGAGAGGCCGTTGTAGGTAAAACTGGAGAGCATAAATCACTGGAGAAACTCGCGTCTATACGAGGCCGCCACCGACACCAGCTCACTACCCAAGTAAAACGATGAACTGCCTGTCCAAACAGCAAACTCACGACAGCGTGATATCTTCATAACAGCACCCGCCCGAAAGCTACATCTAACAGCCGCCTCACCATGATCTATTACAACAACCGCCGTATACGCGGAATTTGCTCACCCTTTTCATCATAACGAGTCACACAACTCGAGCGGACAGTGTACTATATCTCCAACGCCAACCCTAATGTGGCGCCACCACTATATCACGTGACAGCCGGTTTCTCGCCCGGGCCACACTTGATACACACGCGCCGGCCGTCACCACCTACCGACTGCTTTCAGCATTCTATCCACCACAAGTGCGCTTGTACATTAACAGCCCCACAAAGACCAAAAATCCGCGCGCGAGACACGTTGCCCGGCCAACGCTCACAAACTGCTTGCCACAGAGTCGCCGTATCGAATATAGAATGAGGAAGGCCACCATGCACACCGCACCCGCCCGCATGCAGTCACGGCGGCTCTAACGTCACACTCCGCTGAAGTCTCTCCCTTCCAGACATCCCCGCACCCCCTCACTCTCATGCCGCCACACAGCCGCAGCCCACACAGCATGCCCACGACAGCTGGCCACCTCTACAACACTCCGTCCTCTCCCGCACAGAAGTAGTCCAGCCGGCCTCCGTGCAACCTCGACCAAATGGCAGTAGCGCCGACTTGTCCCACTAGCGTCTGCTCTTGCCAAGACGTGCATTGCACGTACGCCACACATCCACGCACGGCGCAGACACCACAGCACCCACAACAGCAGCACAGCGACACGCCCAGCCACGCACGCACGCACCGCACAACACACACAACCCACACACCCTGCATCCCCACCCGACACGTGCCGTACCCACGCACACACGCATCTCTCGGCGCGTAGCTTAACAACCGACGTTCTATATATCAAATTCTGCACCTTCACTAGTCAGTCTCACTTCAGGACTACAGCTACAATCACGCGCTAACGCCACTTACATTAAACCAACTCTTCCGGTGCCCGTGCACAAGCCTGTACCTCTACCCACCATAGGATCATAACTAAAAACCATATGACACTCCCCTCGAGCGGAAAAAATAACACTGCCGTCTACAGCCCTGCCTGCGCACGCGCGTAACCAGCCAACTAATAACTACACCTAACTACCGAACACGCTACGGACACTTCGCGATCTATTTAGTCACGCGCCGGTCCACGCAAACCGACCATAATCCTGTCATTGTCGCGCAGCTTCTGCACTGCTCCAACAGCACACCTCCCCAAACCGCGTGTCTTCTGCGACGGCATCCGTAGTCTGACTCCCCTCCGCCCCGCGAACCCCGCCCGCGTCGGATAAATCGAAACATAAACGCGCAAGAAAGCCGCAGAAGCGGCCGGAAGCGGACACCCCACCGCCATCTCGCGTAGCCGGCGGAAGTATCCAGCCGCCAAATCACTGCCCTTAATATTCACGCGGCGGCGGAAAACCCCGAAGACACTAAAGCCCGAGAACCCCCGCCC
>NW_014577069.1:423825-436650 GCF_000485595.1 Priapulus caudatus
TAAGTGAATTGCGCGGCGAGGATTTACGCCATTGTGATGTGAGAAAACTTCACGATGCTACCGACATTAAAGCGCCACAAAAAAAGGTTGACGAGTTGATGTGTGCGCGATTTGTCACAATATGAGTATAATTGGCACAAAGTCGAGAACAATTGCATCGGTATGAGGCGAATACTGCCTATATATAATCTGCCTCCACGATCAAGTTAGGACAACGCCGCGCCATGTTCCTCGCCAGCGAAGCTTATACGGAGACGGGTGGCCGCGTGCAATAGGGTCAATGCTATCAGGATATAGGAGGTAGAGCTCTGGTTGTGATACATAGACATAGAAAGGCATAGCTAGTGTTGTATATATAGACTAGAAGACTATAGCTAGTGTTGAGAATACATAGAAATAGAACATAGCTCGTGGTTGAGATACATAGACATAGAAGGCATAGTATGGTTGAGATACATAGACATAGGAGACATAGCTGGTGTTGAGATACATAGACATAGAGCATAGCTAGCTAGTGTTGAGATACATAGACATAGGAGACATAGCTCGTGGTTGAGATACATAGACATAGAAGGCATAGCTAGTGGTTGAGATACATAGACATAGGAGACATAGCTCGTGGTTGAGATACATAGACATAGAAGGCAATGCTTGTGGTATGAGATACATAGACATAGAAGGCATTAGCTAGTGGTTGAGTATCAGACATAAGAGACATAGCTGTGGTTGAGATAACAGACATAGGAGGCATAGTATGGTTGAGATACATAGACATAGCAGACATAGCTCGTGTTGAGATACATAGACATAAGGAGACATAGCTGGTGGTTGAGATACATAGACATAGAAGACATAGCTCGTGTTGAGATACATGAGTAGAAGATAGCTTTGTTTTGTATATATAGACATAGGAGACATAGCTTGTGGTTGTGATATATAGACTAAAGCATAGCTTGTGGATGAATACATAGACATAGAAGACATAGCTAGTGGTTGAGATACATAGACATAGAAGGCATAGCTTGTGGTTGAGATACTAGACATAGGAGACATAGCTTGTGGTTGTGATATATAGACCTAGAAGCATAGCTTGTGGATGAGATACATAGACATAGAAGACATAGCTTGTGGTTGAGAATACATAGACATAGAAGGCATGCTTGTGGTTGAGATACATAACATAGACGGCATAGCTTTGGTTGAGATCCATGACATAGACGTGCATAGCTTGTGGTAAGAACATAGACATAGAAGACATAGCTCGTGTTGAGATACATAGACATAGGAGACATAGCTCGTGGTGTAAAATAAATTCAGTTACATGCATACAGAGCCATTACCATAGAGTATGACAATATAACCTCATTGGATATAATATATAGTATATCGTATATCGTATATGCGTAGCTCGTTACGCTTAGAGATTATTAGCGTATATACGCAAGTAAGCATTATGCACTGAACTAGGAAGTGTAACATAGATGTATGTAGATATCGTATTATTGCAAAGAATATGCGTGCCGATTCTAACTCGTTTGACCCTCTGTTCAGCGAAGTGTCATGTCAGTTAATTTAACACGGATGCATAGGTAGTTTACACCTTGCGTGCGTACGCTGACCTGCCTGTCTCTCTGTGCGTTTACCTGTCTATCTCCCTCACCGCCTCTTTCTCATTTATTGCGTTAATTCAATGGAATTTATGTGCATGCAATAAATAATCTAATCATGCCATATATAAATTCATAAATCTATTTTAGTTTCTAGATTCCTGAAATTGGTTAGTTCTGGAAATATTGATGGTATTGTCAGGGCAGGAATACTATTCTTTGTTCTCCATATATAACCAGTCTCAGCCCCACACACACACAAGCACACACACACACACACACACACACCACACACACACACACACACACACACACACACACCACACACACACACACACACACACACACACACACAGACACACTCACAGACACACACACACACCACACCACACACACACACACACACACATACACACACACCTCTCTCGCTGCCACATACACACTCCCTCTCTGGTTCTCAGTCTCACACCCACACACACACACACACAACACACACACACACAACACACACACACACACACACACACACACATGCACACACACGCACACCACGCACACACCACACACAACAACACAAACACACACTCTCTCACTCTCACACACACACACACACACACAACACACACACGTACACACCACACAACACACACACACACACACACACACAGGCACGCAACACACGCCACACCGACACACGCACACACACACGCCGCACGCACGCCGCGCACGACACACACGACACACACACACCACAACAGCACCACACACACACACACACACACACACACACGACTATAATATATTAAATAATAGAATCATGTTAGAAGCGGCATTATAATCAGTAGTAGTTAGATGTTTCACACGCCTTTGCTTGCAATACGATGATTACCCAAGGTTTAAAACAGGTAATCTCCCGGCGTTCAATATATAATTAGGTGTATATTATTAGTTACTATAATTAGCTTAATATGTAAATGCACGCTGACATCTCATCTCCGCTGAGTGCAACAGATGCCAATGGAGATTTTTACGGACTGGAACGATAATCGCTTCTCAGCGAGAGTCGCTTGTATCTCTTGAGTTCTAACACGAACAATCCACACTCACAAGCCCCACGGTATTAATATTATATTTATTTTAGAAACGTTATGCGCACTACGGAGTAGCAGGTTCTGCAATACTATAGAGAGAAGACAAGACTAAGAATGTAATGATTAACTTAACGTTTAACTCACTCTAATAGCGTACTCTAATTCTCTCAGTGCAGTACTGAACTAAAAGAGACGTTCTTACTACAACGGTAACGTATCACGCAACTTACACTTTCTCCAGCTGGTGTCGGTTTTAACAAAAGTCTAGGAGGGCGCACCTGTGAGTCCCCACTATTGTATACGTCGCTCGGCCGCGACACGACGCGCTCCTTCCCCACGCACGTCTTTTCCATCTACCACTTGCCAATCGCCTTACGATAGGAGGCGGGTAAGTATTATAACTACTGAATTACAATAACCGAATACGGTGGGGTAAGCATTTCGCACATCTGGCTCGAATCCATGGATCGCGATGCTGGCCTGGTGTCAGCATGTCATCACAGGTTGGCAACCTTCGGGCGATAGTCTAGAGCTCCTGCACACTCGCCAAGAATTCGGGGATTCATGACTCGTGTTTCCGGCTAGCCGCTCCGTCCCGATGCCACGGTCGCCTTTGATCGCAGTCCCGCACGCTGACTATCCCGTCCTGTTTGTACATTCCCCTGACACCGGTTGGCGTTCCCGCTATCATCATTTCCTGGCGTGTGCGGATTCTGCCCGCTTACAAATTATATATATAGTATATATTATATATATTATATATATATATAGTATACACATTTCTCAGCTACGTTGCCTGCAATTTAACTGCCTGCAAAACGTCCTCCTTGACACACCTTGACACGACGTATCATCTAACCTAATGTAAACTAGACCGATATGTTAAATTTCCCGTTCAGTCGTCGTGGGATGGGTATACGACTGCGCGTTCATGTATAGCGCATGCGCGATATACGCGTAGAAGTTCACACTGTCTTGAAAAGAGGTCGCAAGTTGTTGATCTTCACGCACCTTGTGCGTGTGACATTGTTGCCGCACGGTATGTTGCGCTATTAGTTAGAGGATGTGAGTCACCTTGTTTTACTCGCGAACCCCCATATTGAGATGTTTCGCATAGTTTGCTACAACATCTTCCATCCATGAGAGGTGTTGACATCAAGACGTCAGGAAATCGGCAAGAATGTAAACAACCGTTGGTTAATTAACCGTCGTTAGGTATTCACGAAAATACAAATGTCGATGGCGTTTTTAGAAGTGTGCGTTTCCGCGCGCGAAACGCTGCCAGGGGGGGGGGGGTCAAAAATAACGAGAGTCGTCATCGCGAAATGCTTCGAAGCTCTCTGGCTAGTGAACTTACAGACGTGCGTGGGAGGCGTGGCCGCGAATCGATCACTAGGAAACTAGGAATCTATCGATTTGGAGCTCAAGTTTTCCAGTCAGGCCGTACACTCACTAAACAGGACGTGGCGAGCGAGCGGATCCGCGTACGGCGATAATTTTAAAACCCGTATTTCTTTCCATATAGATCGATAGATCGATCGAATACATTCGTGTAAAAGTATGCATAATTACTCGGGTTTGCATCGGAGCGCGGGGGTTCTCGTGGCGGTCGCGCGAATGACGCAGGGGCGTTAACAATGCGCTAATGTTCGACGATGATGATCATGAGACGAAGCGCGGTGGTGGGGTGAGTCTGCGTTTTCATTTCTGGCGTAAATGTAAGCCGCAATGTACGCGCGCCGTTTCACTCTCAGCAACACGAGCATCATTATTGCGTGCGACAATAATTATACGTCAGGCTATCTGTAAGCTACATTGTTCCCATTCACGTCGAGATCGTGTATGACATCTCCTCTAGTATTTAAATACATAATTATCCAGGTGAAAAAAACATGTGCGTGCAGCGATTGGGAAAAAAACCATGCGGTTACGTTTCTGATTATTGTGATTGCGATAACCATTGAAGGTACGGTTTGTACCATATTTAGTGCATTGTATTTTTGAGCGCTCGAGTTCAGAATAATTGTGAATTAGAAAGTGGACACAGCAGGAGGTTACAGGCATCCATCAGCTTATTAGTCTTGAATTACATCCGGTCGCACATCGCTGCGACATTTTAGTCTTACATACATCTACAACTGTTTGCCTGCGGTGTAGGAGCGAGCACATATAGATTTTATAGTATAATATAATCTATCGTTATGATATAATCTATCTGTGCGGATAGTATCAGGTTGTACTGTCTCGTGTAAGGGTTACACCTACACCAGCTGGTATTGTCTCGTGTAAGGGTTACACATACACCAGCTGGTATTGTCTCGTGTAAGGGTTACACCTACACCAGCTGGTATTGTCTCGTGTAAGGGTTACACATACAGCTGGTATTGTCTCGTGTAAGGGTTACACATACACCAGCTGGTATTGTCTCGTGTAAGGGTTACACCTACACCAGCTGGTATTGTCTCGTGTAAGGGTTACACATACAGCTGGTATTCGTCTCGTTAAGGGTTACAACACACACACCACACACACAACACACACACACACACACAACACACACACACAACACACCACACACACACACACACACACACACACATACACACACACACACACACACACACACCAGAGCCACCACACACCAGGTGCGGTGATTCGTCTGCTGATAGAGTTACACCCATGTCACATATTTTATGTCTGTGTCTGCAGTTACAGTTTCGTGTCGGGGTTATACGCGTATCACCTGTTATAGACGCGTGGCAGGGTTACATCTGCATCAGCTGCTAGTATCTGCTACGAGATTACACGTGTATGGGCTAGTATTGTATTGTCTCCATCTCGGATTACATTTAAATCTTACATGTACATCTTACATTTAAATCTTACATGTACATCTTACATGTGTATCAGGTGTTGTCGTCTGCTTTGGGGATTACGCATGTAATATATTAGCCTGTGTTACTTGCTTAGATGGTTACACGTCCATCTTCAGTTATACGTCATGTAGCGGCCATCAGCTGGTTTTGATCTCGTGTAAGGGTCACGCCTATATCAGCTGTTACAGGCGCATGCGAGGGTTACACCAATCTCAGCTCTTGTTGGCTTCCGTCATGGTTAGGTCTATGTTACCTGTACTAGTTCACGTTATGAGTTACACCCGTATCAGCATTTGTTGGCTTCTATCGTGATTGCGTCTGTATGATCTGTTGTCATCTACGCTAACGTTTACATCTGTATGTGCTGTTATTGGCTTCTCTCATGGTTGGTTACACACCTCTGTTACCTGTTACTGCCTACATTTAAGGGTTACACCTGTTATCTGTGGCTACTGTTAAAGAATTACACCTGTCGTGTCCGTCGTCGTCTGTCATCCCACGGTCGCCTCGCGCGGGTTGCCCGCGCTCAGCTTCGTTCACAACAAGCCTATTGTCCCTCCGACGGCGGCATGAGATGATGCGGCTTGCGGAGATGGCGTGTGAGGTGGCGGAGGTGGCCTGGCCCGGTGGTGGGTCGTCCGTGGAGAGGAGCGCCTCCCGCATCAGCGCGCCCGCGAGCGAGCGTGTGATTGAGCGCAATCGGTGTGGAACTGGAGCAGCGGTGCGGCGCGGGCGACCGGCCGGGCCCGCATCTCTGCTCGCTGCGGCGGCATTGTACCGTCGCTGGTTCGTGGATACCGACGCCCACCGCGCGCGCTCTCTCTCTCTCTCTCTCTCGGCTCGCCATTGACACTGCCGCACGCGCTCGCGCACGTTGTAACCGCGCGTAGACGCAGTTACTGCACTGCACCGTCGTTTTCTGCTTCTCCTCACGTCGGCTCTAGCCAGCGCCACCTGTTGGATTGTCGGCGGCTCGTGTCTTCCAGTGTGTTGGGTAAGTTGGATAGCCGGCGCTCTTCGTGTTGTGTGAATAGGCGTAGTTGTACTGGAGCGGAGGCTCCGGCCACAGGCGCAACCTCGCAGGCCATGTGAAAGATACGTGGACAAAGATGTCGTCGAAGGATCAAGCTGTTTTTGTCAGTGTCTACACATGCGTGCGAGTGGCAACGTTGTGACTGCGCAGGGAGGAGTGAACAGGTTCGGCTGCTAGTGCTAACGCCTGCTGACGTCTGCGCCTACTGTGTCTGCTGATGAGAGTGCGTGTCCGATGAACTGCGGAGAAATCTATGAAGACTCTATGACAAAGTGGCAAGACGTCCCTGCGGTCACATCCTAGAGGTTATATATGATGTTAGAACGAGTGTTACCGGTGTAGCAGTGATGGAGTGAGTGTGTGAGTGTGTGTGTGTGTGGGGGGGGGGCATTTTCTTGGCGCGAGTGTGCGCAGGTGAAAGACCGGTGTGGATTTCTACTATACAGCCTCAAGGATAGGCTCCAGAATGCCAGCTGAACGGGTAATCGGGTAATCGGAGTCTTTTGTGGAGGGCATGGTGGTGCACTGCCCACATACCTGCGTATTCAGCAGGTGCTCAACGGTGGTGCCGCTCCACGCAAACTACTACACACCTGCATGGCTACATCAATCCCATCTGCTGTTCTGTTGAAATTCTCTACTCTCTAATGCCTGATGGCAGTGTCTAGGAATAGAAACGAAGCCTAGTGTAAGACAAACCCTTGGTAACAGTCCGTAAGCCATATTACACATCGCAGTATATATGATATGACAATACGTTTGCCTCCCACCTGTAATATATTGACCTGTTTATGCAGATGCGTACATGCGATGTGGTGTACATCACTGTGTGCCGTTACGATACCGTCTTGTGCGTGCGTAGTATCGTTGTTGTGTTTGCTTCCAAGAAAAGGGAAGGCCGTTTGCCGGGGTTCACCGCCAGCCTCCGGGCGGTGCTGCGAAGGTGTGGGAGTCATTACGAAACAGCTCGGCGCTGTCAGCTCTCTGTTTTTTTCAGAGTTTCGCTAATCGCCTGCGTGAGCTGATAATGACTGGTAGCCGCTGGTGTCGTCTCTTTTGGTTTGTGAAGAATAGAAGCCGGTCACTGTTAGTTGTATAGTTCTCTCTTTCTCTGTGTGTCTCTTTCTCTTACTCTCTCTCTCTCTCTCTCTTTTTCGTCCCCTCTTACTCTGTCGCTCTCTCTCTCGCTCCCTCCCTCTCTCGTGCTCTCCTTTTCTCTCTCTCGCTCTCTGAATCTATTTCTATCCTCTAACTTTGCTCTGTCTTTCTCTCTCTTTTTCTCTGTGTGCGTGCGTGCGCGTGTGTGTGTGCGTGCTTACGTGCGTGCGTGTATGTGTGCCTGTCTGTCTTCTTCGGTTTCCCCGTGCTGAGGGTAAGTTTGTTTGGTCTTTGTTTTATTCGCGAGACGCCTTCGGGGTATTGCTAACTTCGCGTGCGCGTAAGAAAGCAACTTTCTAGTCATCTACCAGCACTTAATCCAGTCTGATGCTTCTTATGCAGCGATTTGTCAAGCTTTGCGAATCATTATTGTCAAGACATGATCGCAGCTTGCACGCAGTACGCGCAAACTCCGATATACAGTTGTACAAACTCCGATACAAAGTTATGGTTGTTAGCCATCATCGTGCTGGTGTTAGCACACAAATGCTGGTGCCGTTGTGTAGCGGCTGCGTGTATCGCGAGTGTGCTGTTTGAGTACGAGTGTGTGTCTTCCGCTCGTGTCTGGTTTATGAGTGTTCCAGCGTTTGATGTGTGTTCGGTGATTTACGTCGCGTCCGCCACCCATTCAATAGCGATCCTATAGTTCTAGATATTGCACCTTAACGACGTAGACGCTCGATTGGTTGATGGTTTCGAGTGAGCCTAAACTGGCTGACACTCGATAGCGAATTGGTTTTCATCGACCATCTTTCACTTGTGCACAGGTGGTCTCGACAGATGCTGTTTATCCGTGGTTTGTCCTGGCTATTCTCCACCTCTTTCAGACTGTAGACCCGTAGGTGTTCTTAGTCACCTGTAGGCGTGACTGTACGTGCGCCCGCGCGTGCGCGTGTGTGGTGGGCGGCTGTGTGAACCGTTGGCGCAGATGCTATTCAGGTGTATTCGGCTGAAGCAAAGTGACAGGGGCGGCGTGGAATGTGGTATTCTCTCCCCCTGTCCGGCGACGAATATAAGGTTTTGCACTGCTATTGACTCTGTCTGTAGATTAGCCGTCCTCTGAGTGGAACCAACGATGCCAGTGAGACCTGTCGCCATGGCGGCCATGCTGGATGCACGGCGAAGGAGCCCCGGTGCTGTTTTCTTTGAAAATTGCCGTTGCTGATTTAGCGGGTGGATGACTGGAAAGGTGTGCCAGTGTGTGTGTGTTTATCTGAGGCTGCAGCAGTGCGGTTCAGTTGAGAGGGGTTGTTCGGGTGAACCTTCCTGTATTGTGCGTAGTCACTACTGTTATCAGCTCCCACGGGGGGTCGTGCGGAACAGACGCGTACTGTTCTGTATTGTGCAAAAATTTGCATGTCTCGCACACGAGCCTGTTTGTCAAGTTCTTGAAAATTTGTCTTCTCGGTTGAAAGATTTTTCTTTGTCTGGCAATTCAATGTCAAGTTTCCCTTGCGTTTTTACCAGTTTGTTCTCGCTAACATTTCATGGTTTTCTCAAATTCTAATAATCAGCCCGGATTCGGAGACTGGATTCGGCTGACCGATCAAAATTACTTTTATAAATTTCACTGGCAGCGTTGGATGGATCAGTTACCAACGGACGCCACACCCGTAGCTCGTCTGCTGTTACCTGCTCCACAATCGTTTTTCCTTGTGTAATTGAAACGTGAATGGCGGTGACTAATTCGGTGGTTTTTACGCCGCGATTTCATGTCAAACTGCAATTAGACTTCTTCGTCAATCCACTGAGTAATAGAGCGACTGTCTTTTGTGCACTGCCTACGTTTGATGAGGAAATTGCTCCGGCGCACACACACAGCTATACGGACAGGCGGAGAGATAAGTCTAGGCAGAGATAATTGGGTCTTACGACGTTACTTTCGTTCATCGTTTAGCAGCGCATCTGGGTCAGTTAAACCGTTGCTAGCCACTCAGGCAGGTGCACTGTGTGCTGATTGTAGCCGACTGTCTCTGACTCGATCTAACTGATAAAGATGAGAGACATTGGCAGCAGTAGCAGCAGCAGCATCAGTAGTAGTAGTAGTAGTAGTAGTAGTAGCAGCAGCAGCAGCATAGGTAAAAGCCCGGTCTATTATGCCAGGTGGGTGTTTGTTCCAGTTACCTGCGATGTAATGAGGTAATGGCGTAGACTGGTTACCCGACATGTAATATGCGTTAGTTTCCTGTGGTTTATCAGTAACGACTGCATGCATACCAGTAAAGCTTGCCGGTGTTTTCGCGGTATGCCCCGTGACTATTTGCTGGTAAACAATGAAGGGCATCTCAATAAACCGCATGAGTCACCGTGGCTCTACCGTGAGACAGCGATGTATGAGACAGTGAATCGTGCCCATGATGTTTTCGATTCCAAATGTAAAATTTATCCGTAATCACACCAGTGCGCCATGGTTCACATCGGATGTACATTCATCATCTTGCTTGCCAAACTGCTTTGTTGCATATAGTACAGTCATCTAACCTGTGAGAACTTGTGATTTTACGTGTGAGACATCGATTCCGCGATCGAGAGACTGATTCTGTCTGTGAGACATTGATTCCGCGAATTGAGACACTGGATTTCTGTCCTGTGAGACATCGATTCCGCATTGAGAACACTGCATTCATGTCTGTAAGAATCGATTCAACGATTGAGACACTGATTCTGTCTGTGAGACATCTCGAATTCCACGATTAAGAACACGATTACTGTCTGCTGAGAATCGAATTCCCGCGATGAGAACACCGATTCTGTCTGTGAGACATCGATTCCACGATTGAGACACCGATTCCACGATCGAGACATTGATTCCACGATTGAGTCAATCGATTCCGCGATTGAACATGATTCTGTCTGTGAGACAGTCGATTCCCACGATTGAGACCTGATTCTGTCTGTGGACAATCGATTCCACGATCGAGAACTGATTCGTGTCTGTGAGACGTTCGGATTCCGCACTGAGACACTGATTCTGATGTGAGACCGATTCCACGACTTGAGACCCGGATTTCTGTGCTGTGAGACATCGATTCTACGATTGAGACACAGTTCCACATGGTGAGACACCGATTTCCTGTGTGATACGCTGATTTATCTGTGAGACACAGATTTCACACGTGTGATGTTACTTCACTATGACCACAGATTCCATCTGCGAAGTAATTTATCTGATAACATAGTTGAGACGTATAAACATACTATAATGGAGACACCGGAATTCTCATCGCACGTGACCTGAGTCACCAGCACCGCATGAAGCTCCACCACCAGCGCCACCTGTTGGATGAACTTGCCAGGCGTTTTACAGTGCATCTCGAACGCGGTATTGCACTTTATGAACTGCGGTGTGGGTTGATTATAAGTTAGTGATTTCTGTGGTCATGATTCCATGCCGACGCTTGCAAGAACAAGATGTTCTAAGGTTACCGATATTTTCTCTCCGAGAACAACCAGTCGGTATATTGCGTGGGCTCTCATCACATGGACATGTGCCTTGGCGTGCGGTAATACATACATTCTAGCATATTGAATTTCACTTTAATTGGTCGCTGTCTTAAGAATGAACATTGTTCGATGGCGTGATTATGGTGCCGAGCGGCAGTGTCGTGTAAGGAGTGCAGGTGTTCACCCACACACGAGCTCAGAGCAGTTTTATTTGTGTGAAGCGTGTTTCGGCCGAGTAATAATACGCGGAGTGCTTAACTTGGCTGCCCTCGTTACAATAGAGCACGGGCACGGCTGTTGTCGTTTAACAGAAAAACCTGACGATTGGTAAATTTGCGAAAAAAATGCCTATTGAGAGTTTTGTAGGGCAATTGTGCATTTCGCATTATAACTTTGTAGCGTTTGAGTGTACAGCGTGGCACTGGCGCGAGAAGGGAGATTCCGGTAATAGGACTTGTCGTTTTGAAGTAGAGAATTAGGCTACCTTAAAAGGCCAAAGCTAATTAAACATCCTGTAACGTAAAGTTTTTTACTTTTTCAGTTAAGTATTGTGAACATATATATATATATGTCATAATATATATGTGTGTGTTGTGTGTGTGGTGTGTGTTGCGTGGCGTGCGTGCGTGCCGTGCGTTGGTGATGTGTGATGCTATGTGCGTGTGCGATGCGTGTGTGTTGAGTTTTACGTCGCTGGCGTCCGTACATGTAAATGTATGTTGCTACTAATCATCACTTTCGTTAACTAATTTAGGAGTATTCTGTTTTTTCTCTGCAGAAGATCCGAGCACATCAGTAGTACGCAGTGTCGCGCCGGCCGCCAACCAGTTCTGCTGATAGTCTATTGCGGAAGACCTGAAGGGAGCTCAGATCCCCATCCACTTGCATAGGGTATTATTACTACACACTCCCCTATCCCGCGAGCTAGGGGTGTCTCCGTGGGTTTCTGCCATCGGAGTGTCATAATATAGATAAATATGACATCTATATTATTGGCACTCCTGCTGGCTGTGTATAGGTGCAAATGCGGGTGTAGTTTTACTGCGCGACCGGGATGCTGTGGTGCATGTCAGCAGTGTAATGATATAGATAGTATGAACGAGTGCATAAATAGAGATCTCTATTATCAGTCTCTGATAGTTATTACGATAGTAGGTAGTGTCATAATATTAGCATCATTATATTATCAAGAGCGTAAAAAGAAGGTATCCGACTTCTTTATACGCCTCTTGATATTATGAGCACTCGTATGATAGTAGTCTAATGATATTACACCCCTGAGGATGTGGTGTGAGGCTAGCCCTGCGTCCCAGGTGCGCCCATGCATGCCCTGCTGTCACTGATGTCTGATTACTGATAAGGCCCACAATACTGCCCGCACGCGCAAGCGCTAGTGTTTAAGCGCTACCGTGTCACCGATGTTGCGCACGAGGGTGGCAGGTTTTTAAATGCGCTGCACTGGTGATCAGACACTTCATACTCGATCGCCGCAAAAGTTTTGGCTCGCATCTTAAAGTAGTTAGAACTCGATCTAGCATGGCTGTATACCTAGATTGCTACCTCAGCAGCAGTAACTGAGGTAGTACTTCCCGCGTCACAGACACCTGCCAATACTG
>NW_014577069.1:436675-441766 GCF_000485595.1 Priapulus caudatus
AGACATCGATTCCACGATTGAGACACTGATTCTGTCTGTGAGACATCGATTCCGCGATTGAGACACTGATTCTGTCTGTGAGACATCGATTCCACGATTGAGACACTGATTCTGTCTGTGAGACATCGATTCCACGATCGAGACACTGATTCTGTCTGTGAGACGTCGATTCCGCGACTGAGACACTGATTCTGATGTGAGACACCGATTCCACGATTGAGACACCGATTCTGTCTGTGAGACATCGATTCTACGATTGAGACACCGATTCCACATGTGAGACACCGATTCCTCGTGTGATACACTGATTTCATCTGTGAGACACCGATTTCACACGTGTGAGACACTAATTCCGCACGTGAGACACAGATTCCATCTGCGAGCTATTTATGTGATAAATGTGAGACGATAAACGTACCTATAATGAGACACCGGATCCTCCATCGCACGTGACCTGAGTCACCAGCACCGCATGAGCTCCACCACCAGCGCCACCTGTTGGATGAACTTGCCAGGCGTTTACGTGCATCTCGAACGCTGGATTGCCACTTTATGAACTGCGGTGGTGGGTGTGGATTATAGTTAGTGATTTCTGGGTCATGATTCCATGCCGACGCTTGCCAGAACAAGAGTTCTAAGGTTACCGATATTTTCTCTCCGAGACAACCCAGTCGGTATATTGCGTGGGCTCTCACAATGGACATGTGCCTTGGCGTGCGGTGATACATACATTCTAGCATATTGAATTTCACTTTTAATTGGTCGCTGTCTTAAGAATGAAATTGTTGATGGCGTGATATGGTGCCGGCGTGCAGTGATCGTGTAAGAGTGCAGGTGCACGCACAC
Organism: Priapulus caudatus; assembly: GCF_000485595.1. NCBI lineage: Eukaryota > Metazoa > Priapulida > Priapulimorpha > Priapulimorphida > Priapulidae > Priapulus > Priapulus caudatus. Next base: position 437,522 of record NW_014577069.1, read on the forward strand.
ACAGATCAGAGCAGTTTTCATTTTGGTTGAAAGCGTGTTTCGGCCAGTAATAATACGCGGAGTGCTTAATTGCTGCCCTCGTAACAAAGGAAGCACGGGGCACGTGTTGTTTTAACAGAAAAACCTGACGATGGTAAATTTGCGGAAAAAAATGCCTATTGAGAGTTTTGTAGGGCATTGTGCATTTTCGCATTATAACTTGTAGCGTTGATGTAACAGCGTGCACTGCGCGAGAAGGGAGATTCCGTAATAGGACTTGTCGTTTGAATAGAGAATTACTATGCGTTCGTAGTAGAAGGTACACATTTATACTCCCTTTTCCGTGTGGAGTAACAGATGACAACGTAACTGCGTACTTACATAATGAACTATGTCCTGTGTCCGCGTCTATCGAGTATGCACTAAGTGCGCGTGTGCATCAAGCATATTGATCAATTATATGTGATCAATATCAGTAATCATTATCTGATGAGATTTTTTAAAGCATGAATTTTGCTTGGCTTCTACTGAAAGCTGCGATCCGGATGTGTGGGTTTCTTTTGCCGAACGGGGTCGGTTGGATTCGTTATGTCAACAAAGTTAACAGATGCTTAACCTAAAAGGCCAAAGCTAATTAAACATCCTGTAAAGTAATTTTTTCAGCTTTTTCAGTTAAGTATTTCTAACATATATATATATATGTATATATATATGTGTGTGTGTGTGTGTGTGTGTGTGCGTGCGTGCGTGCGTGCGTGCGTGCGTGTGTGTGTATGTATGTGCGTGTGCATGCGTGTGTGTGAGTTTACGTCCGTGCGTCCGTACATGTAAATCAGGAGTGTATAATAGGGATATACCCCTATTATACACTCCTGATGTAAATGTATTTGTACTAATCATCAACTGATCTCGTAACTAATTAGGAGTTTCTGTTTGTTTCTCTGCAGAAGATCGAGCCATTCATAGACCAGTGTCGCGCCGCCGCCAACCATCTGCTGAGTCTAATGCAAGAACTGAAGGGAGCCAGACTCCCCACCACTGCACAGGTATTTATACTACACGTCCCCCTACTCCCGCGCTAGGGGTCTCCGTGGGTTTCTGCCATCAGGAGTGTCATAATATAGACTAATATAGACATTTATATTATGGCACTCCTGCTGCTAGTGTATAGGTGCAAATGCGGGTGTAGTTTACTGCGCACGGGAGCTGTGGTGCATGTCAGCAGTGTATGATATAGATAGTATCAAGAGTGCATAATAGAGATCTCTATTATGCACTCTTGATAGTATAGATAGTAGGAGTGTCATAATATAGATCTATATTATCAAGAGCGTATAAAGAAGGTACGCTTCTTTATACGCTCTTGATATTATGACACTCCTGTAGATAGTAGTCTATATTATACACCCCTGAGGTGTGGTGTGGGCTAGCTGCTGCCCAGGTGCGCCTCATGCATGCCTGCTGTCACTGATGTCTGCTACTGATAAGGCCACACACATCTGCCCCCGCACGCGCAGCAGCAGCTGGTTATAACCGCTACCGGTCACGATGTGCGCACGAGGGTACAGGTTTTTAATAGCCGTGCACTGTGACAGACACTTCGTACTCGACGCCGCAACATTTGGCTCGCATCTCTAAGTGTTAGAACTCGATCTAGCAGTGCTGTATACCTGATTGCTACCAGCAGCAGTACTGGTATGGGTACTGGGTAGTACTTCCCGCGTCACTGACACCTGCAATACTGCTAGAAGGCACGATTTCGTTTTCGCGCCACGTGACGTAGTGGCAGCGTTCGTGCCTTTAGCTGTGCGTTCGGTCTGTAACCGATGAACGGGCTGAAACATGCACTTGTCTGTCTTTGTTGTGGCAGTAGTCGCAGCATATGTATGTATGTATGCCTTTAGCTATACGTTGGGCGTATAACGCGTGTTTGGTGTGTAACCATTGTTAGATTTTTTGACCGTTAGTTTAGTGTGTAACCATTGTTAGATTTTTTGACCGTTAGTTTAGTGTGTAACCATTGTTAGATTTTTTGACCGTTAGTTTAGTGTGTGACCAGTGTTCAGCATGAATTGTTCAGTGTGTAACTAATGTTCTGTGTGTGTGGCTGCAGGGAACAAGCGAGGTGATCGACAGACACAAGCACTACATCAGCTGCACGTTCGATGACCCGGAGCTGACCAGCCTGCAGACGGAGGGCGACCGCATCATGGCCGAACTGCAGCGGGTCGAGCGTCTCACCGCACTCGAGCTGACACCTGACTACAGGTAAGCTTCCCGTCTGTCCACCTGTACTCGGTAGTGCACTATCTAGCGGTACTCGGTAGTTCACTGTCTAGCGGTACGCGGTAGTGCACTGTCTAGCAGTACTCGGCAGTCTACTGACTCTGTCTAACCGTATAGTGCAGTATGAAGTGTAATCCCGTAGGATCTTTATGCTAAAATTGATTTTTTGGCTTTATCTGGTTGATTTGGGGTCAAACTATCAGAAAATGGAGTGGTTTTTTTCCCAGGACCCCCTGACTTGACCCCGAATCAACCCGATAAAGGAAAAAAATCTACTTTAGCACAATAATCCTACGGGAGCTATTTTTATTACACTTCATATTACCCCACTAGTACCTGGTAGCCCACTGTCTAACGGTACTCGGTAGTCCACTGTCCAACGGTAATCGGTAATACGCTGTCCACCGGACAGTGGTGGTCGGTACTGGACGGTGGTGGTCGGTACTGGACGGTGGTGGTCGGTACTGGACGGTAGTGGTCGGTACCGGACGGTAGTGGTCGGTACCGGACGGTGGTGGTCGGTACTGGACGGTGGTAGTCGGTAGTGGAGGTAGGAAAAAATCCCGTGGGGTTCGGTCACGAAACGTGGGCAGCCAATGACGTTGCCATTGTCCACGTAGTCAGTAGTCCACTGTCCATCGCGGTCCTGGACGGTGGTAGTCGGTAGTGAGAGTAGGAAAAATCCCGTGGGGTTCGGTCACGAAACGTGGGCAGCCAATGTAGTTGCCATTGTCCACGTAGTCGGTAGTTCACTGTCCATCGCGGTCGTGGACGGTGGTTGTCGGAAGTGAGAGTAGGAAAAATTCCGTGGAGTTCGGTCACGAAACGTGGGCAGCTAAGGACCTTATTACTGTCAACAGAGACGGTAGTGGAGGTAGAAAAAGCTGTGGGGTTTGAAATCGAAACGCGGGCAGCTGAAAACCTCAGACCTGAAAACCATGTACACGGTAGTGGAGGTAGAAAAGGCCGCAGGCCTCGAACGCGATACGTGGGTATCCGAGGACCTTATGAGTATTTCACGGTGATTTGGGCAAGCCGGATGCATTGAGAAAGTGAGTCACGCAAAGGGAGTGGTCGCGTAGCATGCTGGCAAACAGCGAGGTGCGGTTGTTGATGATACTGTCAAACTCAAGGAAACACGAAGGAATAGCGTATACACTCTCTACAAAATGATATATTTTATCAAGTATCCTCACCCAGCATTTTTAAGGTGGGTTGGTTCTAATAGACAATATGTTTTTCGGGGGCGTTTGCACGCTTCTGCGCGCACACAGTCCTGTAAATCTTATTAACTACACGATAAAAAATAGAGCTGAAAATATCCCATTCGGCGTGATTCTGAACGTTTTGGTCAGGTTACTATAGCTCAGTAATAAATCGTGTAAATGTGACGTCAGCACGCGTTAGCATGGCTCGCTACTGACCCGCCGGCACAAAATGGCATTTTTTGTGGAAGCTTTTCAATCCGAAGGCAACTCATCTATGAGATTGTAAGCGTTGTGACAGGATAGCAGGGGAATTTCACTGGTAGCAGCAGCAGCAGTAGCAGTAGTAGTAGTAGCAGCAGCAGTAGCAGCAGCAGCAGCAGCAGCAGCAGTAGCAGCAGTAGCAACAGTAGCAACAGTAGCAGAAGCAGCAGCAGTAGAAACAGCAGCAGCAGCAGCAGCAGTAGAAACAGCAGCAGCAGCATCACCAGTAGAAACAGCAGCAGTGGTAGCAGCAGTAGTAGTAGCAGCAGTAGCAGAAGTAGCAACAGTAGTAGTAGTAGTAGCAGCAGCAGCAGCAGCAGCAGCAGCAGCAGCAGCAGCAGCAGCAATAACAGCAATAGCAGTAGCAGCAGTAGCAGCAGTAGTAGTAGCAGCAGCAGCAGTAGCAGTAGCAGCAGCAGCAGCAGCAGTAGTAACAGTAACAGCAGCAGAAGCAGCAGCAGCAGCAGTAGTAACAGCAGCAGAGAAGACGTAGCCACAACAGCAGCAGCAG
>NW_014577069.1:442038-449538 GCF_000485595.1 Priapulus caudatus
TATATATATATATATATATATATATATATAATCAAGAGTACATAATAGAGATACATATCTATTACATATCTATAATACATCTCTATTATGTACTCTTGATATAATGCGTCACACGCGCATTTTCAGCTTTCACGCCTCATTATGTGTGTCGTAATTGTAGTTTAATTACAGTTTATTGTCACAGTATACGATCTATCGAGTCATATACATGTCATCATTGTTATTATTACTAGAATTGATTGCAATTAGTTACGCTGTGTAATTCGTCAGGCAATCCTAGTATATCTCCACAAAAGAAAGTTGTGCAGAATTAACATTGCTGGTATAGTTATTGCCTGGCGTCGTGATATGGATGTGTGATGATGGTGTCATTAGAGTATGATCTGCATCTTCGTGATAGAAAACCATCGCTTGCTCAGTTGGAATAGTCGGATTGAGTGCAATCTTTTGCCATGGTAGTGGCTAAACTAGTTCTAACAGATTAACGGCACCAATCACAAACTTGTAAACCCTGCTATAAATTCTACTGTTATTAACTACAGATTCATGTGAAATGTGAACATCATTTCACTACAAATATATTCGTTAATAATAATAATCTGTAGTACCCTCACCACACTCAAACAACTCGCGTTTTGTTACAGAGTGCATGCAGAAAGTATTACACGGTAAAACATACTACGAGCAGCCAATTAATATCAACGTACAACTGGTTTACGACGTGCCACATCCTTCACCGTATTTGCGATCACGTTGTTTAAAATCTGTAAAGTTGACAAGGAACTACAGAATTACACGATATATATCTCTCTCCCTCTCTCTCCCATATGTATATATATATATATATATATATTAACTAAGACCTGTAATTGTGCTGCGGTAGTAATCTTGATTCATCGTCTCGGGTTTATACACGATATATATAGCTCTCTCTCCCTCTCTCTCCCATATATATATATTAACTAAGACCTGTAATTGTGCTGCGGTAGTAATCTTGATTCATCGTCTCGGGTAGCTGTCAGGTTTATACTGCTACCGTGTTCTATGCGGATGACAAAGTGAAAGGGTCCATACTTTCTTCTACAATTATCATAATTACACGTGGGCGTGCTGCTATCCTTCCTTGTTGTGCGTGCTCAGAACATCTACGTATAACATATTCCATTCACAACCATATATGTGCCAAAGATTCGGCTATAAAAAATACTAAGAAGATTTGTCTAATGATCCATGTTGAAGAAAGTGTCTGTGAGATGATGCCTCGTGCAGTCTAGTTCTATTCATCGCGTGACACTGATTTCCAATGAACACTAACTGTCTCGCTGCACGTGATCATACAATCTCCACGTGCAAATTATTTTCCAATACCTTTTTGCTCTGTTTCAAAGAATAAATCTTATTCAAATTTATGGCACGGTCGATGTCTGCAATCAGTCCTTGCCATTCACGAAACTTATATGCATTCTTATTTGGAAGTAATAATTTTCGTGAATGGGTAGTTTTTGTGTGCTGAAAGACATAATAGGACATAATAATAAAACATAATAAATACCCCTCCGCGAACAAGGCAAGCGCGAATACAAGTCTCTGTCAGTGGAAGTTTTGTCTACAAACAGTCTCATAGGAAGCTATAGTTGCTATTAAAATTTATGATCGCGAGATAGTGTATTGCGCTAACTCTTGTTTTTGGTAGCGTTGCGTGGGTGTATGTTTTCTTCCGTGCAATGAGAGTACGTGTCGGAACGTGGGCGTTTGGCCTGGGGGCTAAGCTCATCGCGGCACATTACCAGCACTGTCACATGAGGTGTGCTCATCCTTGTTGTGACAAATATCCTAGCTGTTCACTGTTTAGTGGGCAGGGCGCTTTTTACGCATCATGTGCTGTGATTGGTCGAAAAATGTCAAGGCCTCTCGTGTGGATTAGGGGAGAAAAGATAGCGCGAGAGAAAGAGGTCTTGGGAAGGCGAGAGAGAGAGAGCGAGAGAGAGAGAGAGAACGAGAGAGAGAGAGAGAGAGAGAGAGAGAGAGAGAGAGAGAGAGAGAGAGAGAGAGAGAACGAGAAAGAGAGAGAGAGAGAGAGAGAGAGAGAGAGAGAGAGAGAGAGAGAGAGAGAGAGAGAGAGAGAGAGAGAGAGAGAGAGAGAGAGACGGAGGAATGAAGAAAGGAGGGAGGGATAAAGAGATAGAAGAACATGCGAGAGGGATATCATATAGCGAGGGGGAGAGAAATGGAAAAGAAGGTCCGTATGTGAGTGACTCATATGTAAGAGAAATAAGTGTGTAGAGGGACGGGGAAGGATAACAATATTCCGTGCGAATTCCTCTCACGCGAACCAGATCACCCGCACGTAACATGCTATATATGCGTATCACGTGGTACATCTGCGAATCATATTTTACATGGGAATGGCATATATCTCACGCGGGCTTCTATGTTTCAGGGACACTGTCGAGCGCGTGGGAGTTCTATACAAAGAAGTACAGAAGGTGATGCTGAAGCTTGCCAAGGCGGCCGAAAACAGAATACACAAGCTCGAGAACTGCCTGCAGATGAAGACGTTTGAGGAAGAGTCCAACAACGTAAGCAGTATAGCGTTTCTTGTGTAACGGTCGTGTAAGCGGAAAACTGTGGCGTCAAAGTAGTGTTGCACATTTTATTATTCGTTCTGCACAAGTGTCTTATTGCACAAGTGGCGTGGATAATTATTCTGCTGAAATACAGAGGTCTGTCAAAGTTATATATATACTATTTTGTGGTCTTGAATGCGTGCAGTGTTGAACTTCTTCTTGAACAGTCTACGACTATATCTATGAAACTGCGGTCCTCGGCCACTGTGATTCTTTAGCTCGTAAAACTGTACAACTTGCCCTGGCTGTGAATGTGTCTGTGCGTGTGCGTGTGCGTGCGCGCGCGCGCGTGTGTCTGTGCGTGTGCGTGTGCATGTGCGTGTGCGTGTGCATGTGCGTGCGCGTGCGCGTGCGCGTGTGTGTGAGTGCGTGTTTGTATGTATATGGTGATATGTGATGATGTATGTATGTGTGTGTATACTTGCAGCTACTGAGCTGGCTGAGAACAGTGGCGGCGGCCGAACTCACTCAGCACCAGGCCGTCACTGATAACCTCAGAGACAGTCGCAACCAGGAAAGAAACTTTGACAAGTTCTACTTCACTGCCATGGTACGTTCACACCTAACTATAGAAAAAACATAAACACCTGTATATACATACGCGCCTAAGTAGGTTGCTAATTGACCATATGGAATTCAGCAAGCATCAGCATTCTCGGGAGTAAATAATCACAAAATTACTCCTGGTATTTACTCCTGGCATTTACTGCTGCTTAAATGTCAAAATATTTCATTAAGTGTTAACCTTACTATCAAACTATATATTTATGCTTAGTTCTGTGTTCAACATAATTAATAACAGAAATTATAATGAGTTTTGGAAATGTTAAATAACATTTTTGTAATTAATTCGATCAGTTTATACAATATTACATATTTATGATATTTGAAGATATATTATTGACAACGATTTATAATCAGGGGTAAATAATGACAAATTATCATTTTGACATTGTTATTTCATAATGACAATTTGACATTATTCACCCCTGGTATAATAGGCGCGTTCACACTGGCGCGAATAAGCGGGATGCAAATCCCGGTTTTTGCATCGCGATCGAAATACCGAGATTATTACAAGTGTGAACGCAATAATACTCACTAATAATCGCGATCAGCATCGCGCTCCAAATCGCACTTTTGACTGCGATTATTTGGAATTAGCGCGATTATTTGCGTGTGTGAACGCTCGCTTTGGAATTAGCGCGATTATTTGCGTGTGTGAACGCTCGCGCAAATAATCCCGGTAGTTTCTATCCCATCATTCCAAGCGAGTGAGCAGTGAGCATGCGCAGTGAGAATCATTCCGGCAGTGAGCATGCGCAGTTCGATTAATAGAATTATCCCGATCGGCGATTAGCGCGATTATTCTCCTGTGTGAACAACGACACAATTATCTCGGTATTTCATCGCGATTAGCATCGCGGTTTTTCTTGTGTGTGAACGCGCCTAATGATACCTTGTGCATAATTTTATGTATTATATAATTATATTATACATTGTGTTATTTTATGTGCTTTTATAGAACAGTTATTATCGATCACTATTTAAATAGTGGCAGTTACTTAGGGCTGGTTTATAAGCAATTATCATTAGACTGTGACCCACTAGCTAAACAGCTATCGTGTGTGTGTTGTCATGTTGTAGGTTGATCAGCTCGCCCCAGTGTCGCCTAGATGTTAATCACGTTCATGGGTTTAAATACCAATTAATAATCTATAATGTAGAAAATTATATATATAATTATATCAGGAGTGAATAACAATAGATGATTATTCTATCTGAAATGTTGAATTTCTTGTGTTTCGAGTGATTCATACGCCTCTATTATTAATCACTCCTGATATACTATCTAAATATCTATAATTTTCTTGCGTTTATACTAGTTAAGAGAATATAATAATGGGGTGCCAGAAATTTGCTGGTTGAATGCCTATCCCATACGCATATACCTCGCCGAATATCATATATATTCATATATATATTCACCGAATATTCATTATTTCCATTTCATATTGTTATGGTTTACTGGTTGATCTGCTGTCAGTACCATCCGTTTCACCCTGACTCCATCATATCGCAATTAATTAGTGAGTGTCGTATTACCCTTGGTTTTCTGTGTCTTAAGCAGTACTGGTGTTACGGAAGCTATACGCCTTAATGAGGGTAGGTGCAGCGTGGAAGCGATTCTGGTTGTAGTCAGTTCCAAACCGTAATTAGGAGTACGTAGACCATCTAGCGATGATTTACGTGACCTATAGATCACTAGACCCTTACCTATAGATGTGCATATACAACGTGCCGTTTTCATGCACTGTTTTCAACTTCAGAAATCGCCGTGAAAACAATTGCTTGTTTTGCACCGCAACTTAATTAAGGACGTTCCTTCGCTACAATCACCAATTTGCGGGCACAAAGCCCGCTCTCCCAGTTCCCACGTCATCCAGTTTGCGTTGTGATTACGCGACCACGGACAGGCTCCTGACATCAGCCACTAACTAGCGATGTTTCCGAATAGATAGTCTGGGGGTCAGTCGAGTGTGGTTCACAGCCGTACCAGCAAAGGAGAGTGATGTTGCCATAGAGGTTTACTGATGACGTCGGCAAAGCGTGCGCGGGTATATATATATATATATTTAGTGAAGTCAGTTACACGGGTCGTTAAGTATAGCTGTCTGTCGTTGCTGTAGGAGAACATCGCGAAGGGTGCAGACCTGGTGGAGGAGGCTGGCATTGTAACCGATGGTAGCCAGGAGATGGGAGTGTGCGTACGAGAGCTGTCAAAAACACTGAAGAGGGAGATGAAGGGTTTCTCGGCGAGACTAGAGGACACGAGAGAGGTTATAGAAAACACTGCACAGTGCTACAAGCTACTAGACAAGGTAATGACTGATTTGATTTTTCATGTGTCCAAATACTCGACGTAGTTGTATTTGACTGTTGCATGTTATGACAAAGGTCGTACCTGCGTGCTTCAGCCTGTGTAAGGTATATAATTATATGCATTATATACTTATCCGAACTGGTCAAAAATACGTCATATGTTTGTGTAATTTTTGGTTCAATCTATAAAATACCTAGATGATATACCTAATGCACACACGTACGTGCACGCACGCACGCACACACACGCACGCACACACACACACACACACACCCCCACACACACACACCCACACACACACACACCCACACACACACACACACCCACGCGCACGCACACAGAAGATTCAATGTAAATCCTATACATTCCCAGGCCGCGTATAATCTTCTGTTCACATGAATACAATGCTGCAGCTAATTCCTGCGTCTCTAAGCCGCACATGATCTCCACATTCAACTCCCACCACTCCTTACAAACACAAATGCTAAAGAACCTTGATGACAAAAGAAGGCAAAGTGGCTTAGTCATGTGGCACAACAGCTGCAGGTAGGTTAATTGGAGTTCCCAGTTGACGTCAGTACTGCTAATGCTAGCTGGGAGAGCGTACCTGCTAGACAACAAAAACACTGTAGCAACTACTTAACGCGCAGTGCCTAACATCAGTAACCACCAGGGAGCTCAGTGTAACTGTGATCCCTACACGTGAGGTGTGAGCGAGCAGAGGTGGCTTTCCCGTCTCATCTTCCAGTACGTATCCAGTACGTTCCAGTGTGTATGTGCGCGTGAGGAGAGCGTGTTGGGCCTGAAGTGATAATTTTACATTTCCACTCTGCACCCAAAACAAGCCTAGAAACCATCTGTGCATGTAACAAACATGTTACCGTTTGAGAATGTAAGCTTTCTGTAGAAAATTGCCAGGTAATATGCAGTGTTGTATCGTTTATTACAGGCATACGAGTGGGCTTTACAGGCCATGAAATATATCTCCACCATGAAAATGGAACTCCATTCGGCCAGCGCAGAAGGACTGGCCAAACTCAGTGACAGTCTCAAGGTATGCATTGCTTAACTGTACTTTCTATGACAAGTATAATAATTAAGATTCTGTCAGGCGCCATAGCATTCCCTGTCGCAGATGATATCTATATTGCGTGCGTAATATTGAGCCGAGTTACTCGCTTGCTAAGCGTGCACCACGGTCATTGGTCGTGTGTTCTCAGGCTGCGATCTAGTCTTGCATTCTTCATAGTTCTTGCATGTAGTCGGTTATTGGTTCCTCATCACTAGCCGTGTGTTGCGCATTCTAGCCGCATGCTTGCACATAGAGCTACATACGACATACCCATGTACCACATACGACATACCCATGTACCGCATACCCGTATACCACATACCCATGTATGTGTATCGCGTTCGTTGTCTCACTCACCACCCACTCTCTCCTTGCACGTTCAGGTGTACTTCACGTTCTCTCTCTCATCTCTTTATTTCTCTCTCTTGCGTGCTTCTCCCTCGCATGTCTCTCTTTCTCTCATGTCTCTCTCTCTCCGCACGCGTTCAGATGTACCTCACGTTCTCTCTCTCTCTCTCTCTCTCTCTCTCTCTCTCTCTCTCTCTCTCTCTCTCTCTCTCTCTCACCCCCCCCCCACCCTCCCACCGACGCCACAGTCACCACCCACAGTCCACCTGTCCTCCGCTTGCCATCCTTCTCGAGCGATCGAGCAGGCGACCGGCGGGCGGAAGAACTCCTTGCAGATGCGTCCGAGGCGACTTCCCGCTCTCCGTCTCCCACCTGCCAGCGTGTTCCGGCTCCAGCTTCATGATTCTTCTTGAACCGGACCGGCGCTCGTCTTCGGCGCGCGGCGGCGGCTCGACCCCGCACCCTCGCTCCGGGTCCATCCCGACCCCGCCGCGGGATGCTGCAGGGCGCTCGCGGATGTCGGTCGTTCAACGACGGACAGGTCCTCGTGATGAGCCCCCGTCTCGTTA
>NW_014577069.1:450679-461438 GCF_000485595.1 Priapulus caudatus
GTGTGTGTGTGTGTGTGTGTGTGTGTGTGTGTGTGTGTGTGTGTGTGTGTGTGTGCGTGTGCGTGTGGTGTCAGGCAGCGTGTCACTACAGCGTTGTATGTTCAACTACTTGCTAATAATATATATGCGTGCAACACTGCTGGTGCATGTTCTAATGAACATCAGAAATAGTTGAATAAAAAGAAATAATACTATTAATAATGAGTAAATATTATGAATAATTATGACTGTCATAAGGCTAGGGTGTCATAATTTTTGCATGTGTGCAAAAGTTACACGATCTAAGAGTTAAGCTGTAATAACTACAAGAGTACAAGAATAGAGATGATCTATTTATGTAATCCTGATAATTATTCATGACGTTTCTGGCCTCCAGCCCCTGGCGCTGGCTGACGCTACTCACATGACAGTTCAGTGACAACTTCAACTTGGCATACACCAACATTGTTTGTTAAATAGGTTATTTAATAATATCTCGTTACATGAAGTTGTTATTATTTCCCCAGCCTGCCAGAAGGTGCTAGCGGTCCTGCATCGGCTGGTGAACAGGTGTGGGATGGACCACCCAGAATCAATAGTGATAATAAGGAGGAGCACATCTCGCACTCTATAAGCGACTTCCGACTTAGTGAGGATGAGGCCAAGAGCAGGCGGTATGTCGTAACTAACAGCAATCCGCACTTGTGCGTAACTATTTTTGAAACACACTACGGCGTGTTTTTCATGTCTGACAAGTCGGGGGGGACGAACCGTTTCCTTCGAGTTTTAATGAGAAACGTTCGACATGTTAGAATGCTATGGAATGTCATAGTTGAAGTCCCTTTTCACTTATAAATTCTGGCAAGTCAAGGACACATTTGGAATTGCCTGTAGGGTGAGCACAGTTGGGAGTGTCTAATTGGTCTCTGATATGTGACAATTTATTGTCGAAGGAGTGTGGCAGTACTTGGCAAACTTTCAAGGTTGCTACTTGATTAGGCTGTATAGACAGCACACGTGGTTATGTTCTGAACGCACACAGATACACTCAAACATGCATACTCACACATACAGACATAGATATATACTCATGCATGCACAACACATGCAGACATGCATGCGCGCACGCACTCTCGTAAAAATACAGACATAGATAACACGGAAACATAGACATGGGAAAGCATGCACACACAGGCACACACACACAAACATATACAATAGACTTATAATTGCTATTTTTTTGCAGAACGCTACAATTAATCATGTCGGAAATGTACCAGACAGAGCAGGATTACGTAAATTCTCTTGGATACATTATTGATGTAAGTATTATTCTCAGATATGCTGGAGCTAGCCAATCTTTTATTTAAGTAAACGTAATGTAATGGCCTTGATTATCACATAAATGATATGTTGGCCAACTTGCGATAGTTTAGCATTACATATGTGACAGGTGTCAGCAGTGTTAGTAATCCCATGTTTCATCCACAGCACTACTTTCCTGAGATGGAGAGGGAAGACCTTCCACAAGAACTGAGAGGCAAACGCAATGTTGTGTTCGGTAACATAGAGAAGATCTATGAGTTTCACAGCCAGTACTTCCTTGGAGCTCTTGACCAGTTTCGTGACGCTCCATTCCACGTTGGCCAGATCTTCCTCAGATATGTAAGTGTCCCATGCCGAGTGTTCATCCCGTGTGTTTACTGCCGAGTGTCCCTCAACGTCACATATACATACATGTACATAATTACATGTGATTGTAATAATATCCGAAGTTATGTGCATCTCATAATATACTGTAATTGCTCGTCTAATGGTTGTTTCTAAGATTTCATATATGAGTCCATTTTCATTTGATAATAGACATTGGGCACGTCAGATGCCTATATAGGGAAGTGATTTTATAAACATGGGTTGGATATCATTAAAACTCGATGTTCTTGTTTTCTGTTCCAGGAGAACCAATTCTACCTGTATTCTCTGTATAACAAGAATAAACCAAAGTCTGATGAGTTGCTAGCAGAGATAGGGAGCAATTTCTTTAGGGTAAGTTTTGTAAATACATTTGAAATATTTTGGTAATATTATTTCCCTCTTCCTTCTCGGAGTTCCAGACCACTTCTATCCCTACAAAGTAAAATGTTTTTTGATACAATATTAATTTAAATATTGATAAAACAATTGACACAATAACATTCATATAATTACTCTCGACACTAGTACTGATATGATAATTTACTTTTACCGGGGACACAGTGTAAAATACAATGTTAAATGGCGACATGCCAATACGGCTATACACGCTAATATAGCATTTAAATATCCATGATAGCTGTGTGTAATACGAACACATTGACTTATCCGTGATTACAGACTAAGCAGCTGCAGCTGGGTGACAAGATGGACCTAGCCAGCTACTTGCTGAAGCCAGTTCAGCGGATGGGCAAGTACGCGCTGCTGCTGAAGCAAATCCTGCAGGAATGTCCCGTCACCGATCCCTACCACCAGGAGCTGCGGGCCGCTGAGGAGATGGTGAAGTTTCAACTTCGTCACGGCAATGACCTCCTGGCGATGGATGCGTTGAGAGAGGCGGACGTCAGTGTGCAGGAGCAGGGCCAGCTCCTGAGGCAGGAGGAGTTTCTCATCTTGCAGGGCCGGCGGAAGTGCCTCAGACACATCTTCTTGTTCGAGGACCTGATTCTGTTCAGCAAGACGAAACACAACGTCAGCAAAGGCGGCCACGAGACGTACCAGTACAAGCACAGCATCAAGGTAAGGGTAACCACAGTACTGTAGATTCGGTGTAGCACACGGAGTCGAGAAATATCATGCTCCTACTGTTAAACAAGTTCGAATAAATTTGACCAACAAACGTAACTAGGTTTAAAACAAAACCTGTATATTCATGCATGTTTGCATTTATAGTGTTTAGCATTTGTTTGTTTAGAGTATGTAGTAGCGTGCACTAGCTGTGGTGCTATGCCTATGGCTATAAGTTCTGCTTTCTTACATGACAGATGACAGACGTCGGGTTGACAGAACAGATGGGAGATTCGCCCACCAAGTTTGAGATCTGGTTCAGACGACGGACGTCACGTGACACGTACATCATCCAGGCTGCCACACCTGAGATCAGACTCGCGTGGGTGAAAGAAATCTCAAAGCTGCTGTGGAAACAAGCTCTGCGTAGTAGAAGTAAGTTCTGCATCACGTCATTTTCACACTGTCCAGAATACCAGAGTAATCACCCTTAATAGCTAATAGTACAATGCGGTATTTTTCTCATTTAAAACTCCACATTTTTGTTAAAATAACTTAATTTATTTGTGATTATATTTTTTTAGTTATTTAGTATATTCATTTAAATTAATCTAATCTATTTTTAAATGGTGGTTTTCATGTGTGGCATCTCGTTTACAGGTATTCGGCTACATGAGATGACCTCTATGGGGGTCGGTTCACGGCCAATGATGGATCTGAAGACTAGCAGCCATCAGATCAACGACCGAACCATCAACCCTCCAGTGTGCCAGCAATTAAATATTAATGGTGAGCACCGGTGTGACAGCGTAACTTGCTTACATCTTAAAAATCCAAGAAGCTTTCAAGTGGTTTCGAATTCCGACATCATGTGAGATCTGGTCTAACGGGCCTGCGTGGTCGGCGTTACTTGATAATCGTAAAGCCATCGATCGCCTCTGTGTGTTTCAGCATCTCGGTTTCGCAACTCGATTGCTGTGAGCTCCTTCGAGCATCTGCAGCTGCAGCAGAACAAGCGGCCGCACTCTGTGATCTCCATCAGCAGTTCGTCATCGTCCAACAGCAGCCAGTCTGCGCAGTCGTTCCTGTCGTACGGAGCCGCCGGCCCCCTGATCGACGTCAACGACTCTCCGCACAGCCGACACCGTCCCGCCAGCATGCACTCCGCAGGTACGCAGCCACGCGTTGATCGAAAGACACACGTACACCCGGTGCAAATTTGATCCTACATCGAACTATTCCGGGGCTTGACGCGCGCTAAATTTTTGCATACATGCTAATTTTGCATTGTATACACGCTAAGTACCCGCTAGTCTGGTCTAAGTTAGCTCCGCAAATGGAGGTGGGTCTGGCCTTCTTAGAAGTGTGCTAAGTATGATTTAGCGCGCGCCTCGCGCCGGCCTGGCCCAGACTAATTAGTTGATGTAGGATCACATTTTGCAGTCTGTACGGGGTAGTAGTTATGAGCGCGGCCTATCGACTCTAACGAGTATAAAAATATTAGCATTCGTAGCGTCCGTGCTGTTTGAATGTCGTCGTTTACGTGGATAATCTTCATTTTTTCAGAGAGTGGAATCTGTGCCGATATATCCACGATAGAGAGTGTGTCGGACGTTTCCGAGATTACGGAAATCTCGAAAACACATCGAACAGACAGTGCCGGAGAGTCACTCGCGCCAGCTGTTGTCGTGTAACTGACAATGGTGCTGTGGAACTATGCCTAGCTTTTGTTATGTAACATCGGGTGTAAGCGGCTCTGCAGTCACTGGGACCAGCTGTTTTTTTAACAGCAATGATTAGGACCCCATTGTCCAATCGTGCATTGGCGAAAGCTGTCCGATGTACATACAATGTAATATACATTTGTACATGAGTATCATGTATGTAGGTTTTGTTAGCGCATTGCCTGTTAGTTTTATTTTAGCTTGTCGTGCAAGAAACCAAAATCAATGCATATTGGTAAATCGTTGCATAGAAAATCATGATCATTCTATTACTTACATGCAGTATACTGTAAGAATATATTGCTTTTTAAATTGTTAATTAGGTATTTAAGGATATTATGAATTGTTGAGTTTCCAAGGCTAATATGGACTTTTCAGGCAATCCACAAAATTTTGTGTAATAAGTTTTTACTTTTTAAGTGTGTGAATAAGCTTTTTAAGGTTGTTTACTTTCGTTTTAATTTTCATGATCATGTCCAGGTAGCCTTGAATCTCACACTGTTGTAACTTATGTGTACGTGTAAACTAGATGCTGTTTTCATATATGAAAACAGACCAAAATCTTGCACATACCCATGTTGTTTGTGTACTGTTCTGAACTTTTGTAACAGTGGATTATGTTGTGCAGATAGGATGCACAGTGTCCTGCTTAAGGCAAATCGAAAGCGCTCTTGCAGCCCTCATTGTATAAAGATATATAAAATGTTTACTCTGGCTGTAACTAATTCAGAAACTGTGGTAGGATTCAAATATGCGAACTTGTACAAACCTGCTGATTACCCTTTCTAAATTTAGTATAGTTAGTTTATTGCATAAATATCAACTCGTCCTGAGAAACGTCTGATGAAGCATTTTGGTCAAACCATTACTCGCTTTGGAGTAGATATAATCAAAGTAGAATAAGATATATTTTTGATGCAGTCCGTGGATGCCATATATCACACGGGAAAAACGCCAGTGGTATTATGTACAGATTCCAACTCTGCCCTACTTACACCCACATGGGTTTGTAAAATGCTTACTATATGCATACATGTTTGGCAGAGCGAGTCGGTCATTGCCTATAGTAACAACGGGAAGAGAGAATTACGTGTGATACAACGTAACAGGGTTTCATGGAGTTTGGTACAATATTCGCAGAATCTCATGCTTTGACATGCGAAATAATGGCATCGTTTTGGGTGCGCGATGTGGACAGCTTGACATTCATGACAACACAGAGGTGGGACACATGGAAGTACAGATCTGTGATATTGCAATTACTAATTACTGATGCAAGAATACATCCTATTTAATTACATACGCACACATAATACACACAAACACTATTACCTGCACACTTTTGCACACCCACACGTGCTTGCCGTCATGAATTTAGTGTTGCAAGTATTACAGAATTAAGTACTAGTTGCCATGTCATAACAGAAAATGTGAAAAAGGGCATTGGTCATTATTGTAAGAACTTCTGTAAAATTCTAGGCAATACAAAATGTAAATTTTAATTGCATGCGAGGTAATTGCAAACCCTAAACATGTTTCCCAATCACTGGAAAGGTTGCCTTTTCCTAAATAGTACTTTTGATAATTGATTGCATTTGAGCGCAGTTCTAGAATTTGCAGGAAACCTGTAACACAGGCCGTACAATGCCTATGCAACACACTTGAGGAATTCTGCAGTGTGTGCTTATCGTTTGTAAAACGTCTGTTGTAAAAAGTAATTGCTTGATGAATTGGATTTGAACCATCTATGTTTAGACACCACTGTAGACCTAATTTCGCAAGCCATTTGTGAGCATTGTGTAATCAAAACTCATGTCTCAGGCACTCTGCAGAATGTGAATAGTCTTTATTTATTCTCGAAAATAACATGTTTGTACATAACTGAAAGTCATGCATTCCTATCATGGCTGTATTACATTATCAATAGTAAACTCACGATATAATTAACATACTGTTGTTGTTGTTTTGGCTTGAAATGCTGTTGATAATTGTTTGTCATACTTTTATAACGAAACAAACTACGTGACACCGTTATTTTTTTGATTGCTGACAAAAATGTAACATGATATTAAGTAGCATCTGGTATTGTTCAAATTTAGTACAAGCTAGCTTAAAATGTTCACACTAACATGTTATGAGTAAATATGAAAGAATAATGACTAGATTAAATTTTGCCAATAAGTGCCCCTTGCAACAGCATTACACACAGTACCTATACAATTGCTAACTCATAGATGTCAACTTCTCGAAATGGATTCAATGAATGTACGGTAGGTTGGCTTATGCTGACCTGTTGCAGGTATAAAGTGTCCACCAGGGTGTTCAATGGTCTTTGGATCTAAAAAGTACTTCTGAAGATCTATGCTCATTTCTGAAAAATGATGGCATAGTATTTGAACTCATACTGTGAAATGCAATCAATAATATGGCATGCAATCAATGACATGAAATCAATGCAATAAATGCAATCAATGAATGGCCAAACACAAATAGAACATTCAAATGGAAATACGAGAAAGATCATTTGCTATCCAAAGATAATCAGCTTTGCAAACCTTTTGGTATCACCTGATCCGTATCTCCAAACACATGCAGTGACGGGACTGATATAGGCTTGGTATAAAACGTATCATGACACCCAGATCTGCTCTTGTAGCCAGCCACAAGCACTGCAAACTTAAACTGAATATCTGGGTCTGAAACAATGTCATTACAAAACATCAATCACGGATTCCTTCATTTTGGTAGATATCAATCACTATGAGTATAATCTGACATTTATAACCATGGAGAACCTGGCAGAGAAGGCCATCCTGTACCAGGGGTGGGAAATAAAGTCACATTTACTTTGTGAAATTAGATTGTTAAATCGAAGAAATGAAGAAAATGAAACGTACTGATTAAACAAATTTATTCAAAACGTACATGTATATATTGACATGCACAACAATATTACCTGGTAGTATTGAGTCAATCAGTCAGTTAGAAGATGGAATAGGAAATGTCCGGTTGCAACCAGTGCACACCATGAGGAAAAGGTTTGCTACATTTTATTATTACAGCCAAAATATGGCAAACTAAAATTTGCTAGACTTTCATGGCCGATTCACCACTTGTTTCACACCCCTGTCATAGACTATAGCTTTACCATATAACTTGCTGTTTAATGAATGTTCAGTCAGGTGAAGCACTATGAACCTGTGCATAATAAATATCATACATGACTAGTTTATAACAACACACCTCCTTGCTCTCTCATTCCACAGAGAATAGACACCATGGATGCTCCTTGACTGAAACCTAGCACTCCATCAAAAGGGCCCTGAATAAGAGATAAGGTTACAAAGATTTATAAGGCACAGAGACTGCCATGTCATTCTACGGCAAAAACTTCTTCATAATACAGGTTATGAGTTACACAATGTGAAGTAGTTAATTAATAGTACAACTATCAATAGGTTCATTACATGTTCTCTAAAAGCTGCACGTATCACATCCACAGAAGTAATAAAACCATCATCTATATCTGTAAAATCTTGGGCGCGGTAGGATTTTTCCCGAGTACTAAACCACCAGCCTCTGTTGCTGTCATTTTCTGTAATAATAACACATGGGAACCAGTGTCAAAACTATTCTAGTTAGGAAAAATCAGGACTATAATAACATTTTAACTTAGTACATTACAATAATAGCCTTGATCACTTTTAAAGTTTCAACTGAATTACATTGTCCATGTGTTGGACCTGGTATCATTAGCTCACTGGCAATGTTATTGGTAAATAAACAGCTGTAAAATATGTCAAATATTACCGGCAGTGGCAGATTCTGCATTCTCGCAATTTGGTAATATTTCGGTCACATCATTGGGAGCAGTAATAAACACTGAAACAAAGATGAGGGATAAAAACCAATGAAGTATGCACACATTGCACACATACTTAAAAATTTCTTACAAGTACAAAATGTAAACTTATTTAGTCTATTATTTAAAAAATACACAGCAATTATTATTATATTCTTACCAAACTCAGCTTGGCTTTTCATGATTTTTCTAAAAGCCCCCATCTTCTCCCTGAAAATCTTAGCATTCTGCCTATAATGCGCAAGACAGAGGTTTTATTAGAATTTTTCCACACAGGCCTTTCATACATGTTGGGTCCAGCATGCTTTGCTAACTGACAACATCCAATAAATCCTACGACATGTGTTTACTTTTGGAAGTCCTAACACAGTCATCCTGTGTTAATACAGCCTGAGTTAATACACCTGTGTATTGGGCCACTCGTAACATGTGCAATTGACTCCAATTGGTACAATGCCCTTCCAGGCCCTCCCCCATCCATCCATAAATGACATGCCTTCTGAAATTCCAGGAGAGAACCCTGCATATATTTAAGAAATAATGCTAATGGTGACTTTACATTTAGAGAAAAATATTGAGCATGTACACTAATATAATCTAATAATGTTACTATTCAGCAATTTACTTTAGATTAGATCGAGGAGGTAATAGTAATATAAAGATAAATTAAGTGACAAACCTGTATCCATGAATACAAAGTACCTGAAAAAAATTCAAATGTGGAATAAACGGATAAAACACAGACTAATACTGAAGATTCTTTCAGGTGCACACAAATGATATGAACAAATTCTGACTTTATTATCAGGCACTGGCACATGTACATACATCTGAAATTACATGTGCCGTAACAAATACAAGCAAAACCCCAACATTGTGGAATAAAAAAAAATGCTGGAAATAGTTCACACAACATTTTGGAATGAAAATGTGCAATTTTGTAATTACTGAAATAATGGGTATACATTAGAGAACCACTCTCACCGAGGAGACAAAACATTCCGATAAGGCCAACCCTCAGTGCCAGCAAAGCACTATAGCTCTACTTTTGTACATACTGAGTGATACTGACACGTACTGCACTGGCACCGGTAAACATCAGGTTTAGCGTCGTAAATTAACTTGCAAATGCCACCGCCAGATGGCGCTACGCGGTCTATCGGCGTTTCGGGCGTATCAGTGGAAGTTCTCCACCAGCTTCTCCCCCTCCTCCTTCTCCACCAGCTTCTCCTTTCTCCCCTAATTCCTCCTTCTCCACCACCTTCTCCCTTCTCCCCTTCCTCCTCCACCAGCTTCTCCCTTCTCCCCTTCCTCATTCTCCACCAGCTTCTCCCTTCTCCCCTTCCTCATTCTTCACTAGCTTCGATCTCCCTACTCCACCTATACTACTAGTACTACTCTAAACCTCCTCCTCCTCCCTTCCCCCTCCCCACACTGCTCCTTCGCTACCCTGTACCAAAACTACGAGAGTGCTGACGATGTTCCACTGATACCGCTGAGAGTTATAATTTACGACGCGAAACCTGATGTTTACCCACGGTGTCCGTGAGTGTGACTATCATTCGAGTACTACTACTACTAGTACTGCTGATAGGGTCTATGTCCCCCGGGGTACTGCCGGAACGTTCCCTGGGTACGGTCCGGTATACCGAAACGTACCCTGGTACCGGTACTATATTATATGCCGGACCGTACCTAGCCTACTCCACTAACGAGTCTATAGGGACTCGCCTACGCATACTCCCTAACCCTAACCCGAACCCTAAACCTAATCCTAACCCTAATCCTAACCCTAACCATATCAAATAGTGACCAGGGTACGTTCTGGTATACCGGACCGTAACCAGGGTACGTTCCGGCAGTACCCTGGCCTGGGGGACATCTACTTGACCCTATGAGCACTAGTACTACTACCTCGTGTTTACTTCTACTTTTACTTCTATACTGGACAGTCCGTAAGGAATAAACGTCCAGGGCTATAGCTAGCCATGGGGTGTGACCTATGGGGGCCATGGGGTAGCTTGGGTACAGCAAGGTAGTTAGCATTTTTTTTGCCGAATTATTTTTGTTTGTTATGTTCTCATACTTGTCGGTGTCCACTACGCTGGATATAATGTTTATTTACTATATTATAATTACTATTAGTTTAACGTAGAAACCGCTCAAGTGCATGTGACTAAGTAAGTGTTGTGCCACATCATGCATATAGGTTCCTGACAATCTATGTCAGTTATATGTCACGAATATACATATATACTCATAGAATGATGAACATATCACACCTTGTACTTTGAGTTTGAGGGCGCTGACATATTTGTCGTCCTCTTGTTTTGAGGAAAGTGCACGTGACTAAAGATGGCAGCGCCCATGACAATTTGAAATTGTATGCTAGTCACTACTAGTAGTACTAGTAGTAGTAGTAGTAGTAGTACTA
>NW_014577069.1:461463-472255 GCF_000485595.1 Priapulus caudatus
AACATCATAAACAACTTGCATTTTTTTGCAGCCCTAGAATAATTATGAGAATATAATTAACATTGTATGACAAAACAATGTGTATAATTAACAGAATGTATAATCCTCAAATCTTGTAGCAATGGTCGAATTTGACATGTTTCTTAAGTGATATTTTCTGTTTTACTGTCAGTTTCCCAGATCAGTTTGGCATCAGCAGGAGACTATGTGATTTACTGTAAATTCTGCTATATGTTACATCAAATAAAAAAAATCAAATGGGATACTGCTCTCAGTGTTTCAAACGTAATGTTCTGTAGTAATTTTATGTATAACATGATAATTTATGTCATTCAGATGGTTTTTGTTGTTGTCATGACTCATTGGCTAATATTTCATGAATTTTGTGTATAATACAGAAATACACATCATGGCCATTTTCATCATGTGTTCTCTAAGAACCTCTTCTGTCTGCTAAGAACTGCCTCATGCTAAGTCTTTTACTGTTGCAGAATGTGCCTAAAAGAGTGAGAGATTTTACCATCCTATGTCGAGATGGGTGCTCTACGGTATAGATCCTTTTGCGTCGGTGCTATTTTGACTTCTGTGATGTGGATGGTGATACTGTACCTGTACACAGATATCGCCAATGACTTGAAAAGGAATCTCAACTTCCTGCCAAATGAGGGCTTCATTACAATCCGGCCAAAATTGTTGCCAAGATATGACAGGGATTTCAAGCATTTTCACAAAGATGACTCCGAGAATGAATTGTTACCTGCTGGGATTGACAAGCACCTCGGGGTAGCTGGCCGAGTAGCCGACCTTTCTGGCAGCCGCGTCGCTGAAAAGGAAACTGGCAACGTGGATCAAGTTAAAACAGTTTACCGCAACAAAACGCTGGTGAATCAGGACACATACTCTGAGAGTGAGAGTGATATAGGATTGATCCGATCGCAGGAAGATCAGGAGAAAAGAGAAATGGGATTCAAGCTGTTTGCCTTCAACGATCTCGTTAGCCAAAGGATCGGTAACATCAGAGAGATACCGGACACACGGCAGACACTGTAAGTCATGCCGTCGTCAAAGCTAAATATGTGCATATATTGATTAGTAAGTGTGATGCGTAATTCTTATTTTTCTTCAATATTACATGCGATTTACATGTTCTAGTTAGTATTTGCTTGTTTTGAAACGTTTGGTTTGTTATAACACCAAGGCATTGTTTTAAGGCACATGCAGGTGTTAGGTAGCGACTAGTTTAATGTGACTGCTATGTCAACTGTGTAAATCGGGAAGAAAGATGGAAAGGAATATTGCAAATTGAAGCCCGAGAAACAGTTTGGGTTGCAGCTATAATTCTTAGATGTGGGAAATGCAGTAGGAATGAAACCATGGTAACAGTAATAACAACACTTTTTGAAAACTACTTGGGAGCAAGGTCTCTTACAAGTACACAGTGCAATTCATTTGTATTGACACTAACAGGTGGGTAAAACCACGACACGTCTTCCAACTTAAACACGCGAATGTTCACCAAGTATTATCTTTTATTGATGAGTACAGCTGCAGGCAGAAGACATACACGAAGGCTCTTCCGGCAGCTAGTGTGATCGTCTGCTTCTACAACGAGGCGATGTCTACGCTGCTGCGGACAGTACACACGGTGCTGCGGCGCACTCCGGCACACCTGCTACGCGAGGTGATCCTTGTTGATGACAACAGCGATCTGGGTGCGTCTGCTGCGATCAACCGATCTGCATTCGCGTCAGAGAAAGACGTGCAATCCAGTGTAGACGTGATGTGACACAAGAAGCAAAAAATGTGTTTGGAGCTGCTAGGATAAGCATGATGCAGATCAATTATTATTATTATTAAGCTCTCAACAATCAAGTATATAATTGCTAGCAGGCTCTCACATGCAGAGCCTACTTGTAAAGCGTCTGAAAAAAAACCCAGTAACATTGGGATTTATGAACGTAAACAGGACTGAAGCGTTTGTTTCTCTGTCATGGTGACTATGTGGTTGCTACAGTAAAGCTATATTGTGTGTGGTATCGAAGTAAAACTACTGATTTAAATGAACTGCGATACTGCTATATATAGTAGTGAGTCCTTTTTTTTTTTCTTGTAGAACATCTGAAAGCAGATCTGGAGCAACATATATCACGTCTCCCTAAAGTGAACTTAATGAGGACAGGAAAGCGAGAGGGACTGATTAGGGCCAGGATATTTGGTGCAGATCATGCATTGGGAGAGGTGTGCTGGCCTTTTTTATGCCTCTTCTGCGAAAGCACAGTTGTGTAAAAGTGAAGCATATTTTATTATGCTTTATTGCATTCATCTTCCAGGTTTTTTTATTGTTTTTTAAAAGAACACACCAAGCTGCAGTGATCCCACATAATCATCATCATTGCTATTGTGAGACCTATACTAGATGTTATCTAGGTGTACCAGCCTCAGCAACATTTCTCAGATTGTAGTATTTTTTATATTATCTATTAGTATTATCATTCTACTATGATATTTTAGACCAGTAAAAAACCAGTATGAGATTGTGACCAGTACCTCAAGGCTTTTTTTTATCTCCTAACCTTCCTTGCACATTCATTACATTTAACAGGTGTGGCCGTAGATTTACAACCCTGGTCGTTAAATTGAGGGATGTAATTTCTCAAAAGCTCGCATCACATATTTATAATTTTCAATGTACGATTCAAACATTTTTGTATTGTGTAACATTAGGAATAATGATAATGTTAGAACTTCTAATAGAAGTTTCTCAATACGTGTGTAACATACATAGTGCACACCGATACTGTTATTTCAGGTGCTTGTATTTCTGGACAGTCATGTAGAGGTGAACAAGGACTGGCTCCAGCCACTGCTCGACCCAATCGCTGCCAACAGTTCTGTTGTCACTATACCCATAATAGACATAATAGATATGGATACGTTTAAGTATATGTCATCACCGCTGGTACGTGGCGGCTTCAACTGGGGCATGAACTTTGCATGGAATCAGATCCCACTGTCGTACTTCAAACGAGAGGAAGATAAGTCCAATCCAATTAGGTGTGTGAATTGATGTGTTTGTTGCTTTATTAAGTTTATGGTTAGTTGGTAATTACCATCTTAATTCACAGTGTACTTTTTACCATCTAAGATTTTTCGTTGTCTATTTGGGATATTGGTTTGTTCTAGTTTTGTATCATTGTATCATTACGTATCATTACACTGGTATTTGCATAATTTATCCCATTTGATATAACATTAATTTCAGATCCCCAACAATGGCAGGAGGGTTGTTTGCAATCAACAAACAGTACTTTTTTGACATGGGCAAGTATGATCCAGGCATGGACATCTGGGGAGGCGAAAATCTTGAACTGTCATTTAGGGTTAGTGTGTGCATGTATACTGATTCCTAAATAATTTAATTTAAACATTTACCAACATTAAAAATGCTCGAATAATTGTAATACGTTAGCAGTATTCAAAATAATGTTTCCAATGTGTAATTATGATGGTTTTTATTGTGTGTACTTAAATCTGATTTGTTTTTGGAGATCCATGAATTTGCTTAAATTGCCAAATGGTTTGTGAAGTATTCATGTTAAACGACATTTCTACTGTCGACATGTAAATGCTACCTTCATATGAATGAGTTTAGTGTTACCACCCCTACCCAGATCACACCAGGTAGCAATTAGCTTCGTATTTGGCACATACTACCTCCTCAGTGAATGCTAGTAAGCTCACGTAACACTATTGTTCTGCAGGTATGGCAGTGTGGAGGCTCCTTGTACATCATCCCTTGCTCTAGAGTGGGCCATGTCTTCCGCAAGCGCCGACCGTACGGATCACCAGATGGCCGCGACACAGCCGGCTTCAATGCTCTGCGTGTCGCACATGTCTGGATGGATGATTACAAGGTGTGTCACTGACTATATCCGAATAGTTTCACGCTATACTGTGACGTTGGTTCTATGTTTAACATTTTGGAGGGAACATATACGGGAAGGAAGCTCATCCTCGGGTAGTGAAAACCTTAGATAGTTTTTCCAACAACTAGTTTTCTGTAGTGCACTTTTAGCCACATTGTGGTTATTCCAGCTCTGTCATGGCTAGTGTTCAGTCTGAGTTCATGTGGCGTTTTTTTACATGCTAGTTGAGTGTTTTGTTCAAGGTTCTACCTAAAGTCTTTTACTTGAGATTTATTGTATGTATTTATATTATATTTATTGCAGGAGTACTACTTTAAAATTCGTCCAGACCAAAAGAATGCTAGTTATGGTGACATCTCTGAGCGCTTAGCATTGAGAAAGCAACTCGACTGTAAATCCTTCAAGTGGTATCTGGAAAACATATACCCTGAACTGTCACTGCCTAGCACTCAAGCCCGCAATGCTAACCACGTGAACTCTAGGCAGGAATATGCTTGGCGTAAGCCAATCAAGAAGATAGGACAGACACAGGTTGGTGTAATTCATTTTGAAAGTATATAGCCTAAGCTGCCTTATATAATTAAGTCACCATTTTCTGTGGTGTGTATTATAATATAATATAATATGAGTATATATATATATATATGGATATGATCTCAATACTAACATGAAGCATCCCTATAATGAACCTGTGCTAAAATATGACTTTGGCCTTGAACACACATGGAATATATAAGGTATTATATCATGTTATATCATGAGTGAATAAAACAGTTTCTTTTTATTCACTCCTGGTAATACCAATTCCCGTGAAGAAACACCCTGTAACACACTTTATGGATAAGCTGGTGAAAAACAGACAGTAAGGAAATAATAAACAATATAATATGAACTTTCTATTGATGTTAATTCAATCGCCAGTACTGTGAATAATATTAAGTGGAACGTTCATATTTGCAATGCATTTTGCATTAGATCATGCACAAGGCAAGTGGGAAGTGCATCCACGCAAAGGAGGGCATGTACAAGAAGTCATCTTCCTTGGTGTTAGGTGCTTGTGACTCCAACGATCAGAAAAATGCAAGTGTACACAATCATGTTACAGTCATAACAATATACATTAACTGAATATGGCCTTAAATTCGAAAACTAGAAACTAGATGGGGTGCTGATTTGTGACAAAGTGAGTGTGCGCACATGTGTGAGAGAGAGCGAGTGAGAGAATGTGGGATTAGAGATGAGAGTGAGTGAGCAAAAAAACAAAAAAAACAGAGTGCAAACAAATAGAACATACTAGCCCATGTAATTTGGCTGCAAATGTTTTACTGCACGTTTGTAGCTGTGGACAGTTACGGTTCAGCACGAGCTGTTGCTGGGAGGCCTGTTGTGTATGGACGCAGACAAATATCCACGTATAATGAAGTGCACCACTCTTGGCGGGACCCAACAATGGCAGCCAGCTGGCAAGGTATGCGCTCCTCATGCCACCTGGTGGCTGCCCATAATTAACCACAACCATTGCAAAATTCCAAGTGTCAATCTTGATATCAGTGTTGTTGTTTGCTCTACTCTAAGCAGATAGTAACAGATTTAAAGGTAGGTGTTCAGCGCGAGAAAGTCAATAGTTTTTGTTTACCAGTTTGTGCTCGAATTGAACATTTACGATGGCTATCGCGTTCGTTATCGACAGAAACGCCTTAGCACGCCGTGAATTTCTCCGTGATTTTCTTGTGATTATCACGACGAAATGCTATTTCCTTTTGCTTGTCACCACAGTTCGGAGATAGACTGTACAACCCAGCAACGGGTAAGTGCCTAGCAGCAGGAGGTTCCTCGTTGAAGAGTTCTGTCATCATGGGAATCTGCAGTGACGACAATCCCAGCCAGAAGTGGTTGCTCACTGTGAAGCTGCCACCGACATAGCTTCCTCTCTACAGACGTGTCCACTTCTGATCTCACAATAGTCACTCCATTTTCTATATATGTTGTCCGGCAACCTGACCAGTATTAGTCTAGTAGCTGTATAGACAGCAACGGCCCTTTTTTTTTACAGATTGCATGCACTACGGGTAAAATGTTTGGATATTTTCCCCAAGGTGATAGTTGGAGGGTATTCACACTCACTAGTTCTACGAAATGCGAGTTTCGTTATTTCTCAACTGTAATAACTTAATTGCAGCCACTGTTGATTAGACTTGTTTCGTATACGACTATGTCGTTAAAATATTCAAAAACGTTATTTGGTATATTATATTCACTTTGTGTATTAAAAATAGGACCAAGTATGAAGTTTGGGAGCAGTTCGCATTGTTTTGAGGTACGGGGATGATTCCATGGGTAACCAGAGGAAGGGGATATATGGTTACCTATTGTAGGTAAACGTTGATATTATACTCTGTAACCTTTGCAACTGCCACTTTGTTAAACTGAATTGTTCCAATTTCCCAGACGCTTCTAGTAGCATGGTTATTAGTTTCATATGTCAGTTGCACAAGACAAAATTTTGAACTCTTGACTGCTAGACAATTCTTGGATTTCAGGAGAGCTCGGTAAGAATATGTATAGAGACTACCAATACTGCACATGCTGTAGCCACTTCTAATGCCAGTGCCAACTCTAGAAACAGCTGGTGCTGAGAACACGGACAATACCTAGCAAATAAGTTTGCACTTATTTACCAAAGCAGCTCGGCATAGATATAGTGTTTGATGATCTACCATGAACTGTATACCAGGTATAGGTCAACCTTATAGTAAGTAGATCATGACAACCTAGTTTGCCATGAGACGTTGTTCTTCTTACTGTCAATGTGATCTCTCCAGGTTGTCAAGGCCAAGCAGGTGTGGTAACGGTTGTTATGAGAATGTCGTCTTTTCTACCACAACGGTTAATATTGAGTTAGGAAATTCTCTAGTCAGCTCATGTTGCATAAGGATGTTATCTCTGATGTACTTACAGCTGGTAGGCCTCAAAAACATACTTTTTATAACCTGGGTCAGAAGGTTATAGCAACACATCTCAAGAACAAACGAGTTCAGTTTACTCCTAGCATGCTGCCAGCTAGGTGCAAAGTAAAATCATTCAATTTTTAGAATGCGTTCTGATTTTAACAAGCCCTATACACATGCTGTATACCGTAATTGCTATACTGGTTATAACACTTAAATAATTGTATATAATAGTGGGTATTATAAGGTATAATATAGAATTACTAGATACATTCCTGGACTAGATGTGTTATTAATATTCTTACCATGTTATTGTCATGTCAAATGCACAGCATGTTCTTGGGAATTTGTAATTTCCATGATTAGCTTCATTATGCTTTTCCTTTTACAATGTGCATGTTCTCATTTTTCAGGTGCTACTATTTAAGACTTTCAATGCATTCTTAAATCCTTGTGCATAATCTCACATCTGTTGTGTGCATTCAAAGAATATATGATATTTGTACGACACAAGTGTATTGATTTTGTTTTTACGTAACTAGAAAGTTCTATACTATTTTGTCAAACCTTGATATCAGAGTTGATTAAAAAGATTTAAGTAAATAATTGCGACCAAATAACTTAATATATTTATTAATTAATTCACATCGTTATAAAAACTGAAACAACTTGAGAATTGAGTACTCGATCCTTATAGGGCTGCTGCTGAAACAACTTGAGAATTGAGTACTCGATCCTTATAGGGCGGCTGCTATATGCTGCTGGGATGATATGTTGGTACTGCTGTCAGAGCTGAAACACTGTAAAACAATGGGTATAAGGAGTAGTCATATATGATACAATATAGATATTCAGAAATTTGAAATTCAGTATAAAATAAATTGGTTAAACTGCGAGCATGAAATACGAACCATTTAAAAGGAAATGAATGAAAAAAAACTTCACCCGTGTCCCATTAAAAGCTCTGTATAAAATAACTCGGGTGTAATAAATGTCCTGCAACACCACGGTGAAACGTGCCATGTATCTAAGGATCATCACGTGAAAATATAGATCAGTCCATATAAAAATATAATATAATATAATGTAATGTAATTAAGGATCATCACGTGAAAATATAGATCAGTCCATATAAAAATATAATATAATATAATGATAATATAGTAGAAAGTTAATATAATATAATAGTAAATAATATAAGAAATATAATAGTCCATATAATTGAAAGGTCCATATGAATCAGTCCAGTGTTGCATCTGGAATATTACAGCAGATTGGTTGTATTTAAAACTAAACTACTTTTTAGAATATATTTCATATACTACAGTGCAGAGTGCAATGAATCTATATAATAAAGAGTATTTTATAGATATACTATATAAAGAGATTTTCAGATGCATTCCATAAATATCTAGAAATTCCAAAACATTAAAACTCTGTGCTGAATTGAAAATGTTTTAGTCAGTGTCTGCAGGTCTGTCTGATCATTTCAAAAACACCTGAAATCTGACACTTCTAATTTAGGGCTCAAAAATCACACCAAGGATGGTTTTTCTCAGGGGATACAAATTCCTAATACGTGTGGATGAGGCAGTTCAGACGTGACTAGATCTATTGCATGGAGTCAAAGACACAAGTTCTATTGGTTAATAATAAAAACTTGCCCCTCAATGCTTGAACGACCGTTGTTGACCTGGTAATGTCTTTTTAGAATATTTATTAAATTTTCATATACGAACTGCTTAGTAGGCCTATAGGGGAAACCGTTTAGATAGAGCAAATGCTGTTTGCAAGAAAAAGCACAAATGCCAGTATTCTGCAAGTTCCATGACTTCTAAAAACAAAACCTGCTGCATCTGAAATTTGATACACCGTGAATGATTATAGTAAATACCTGCTGGTCTGACTGGATATAAGTAGGCCATCGGACGTTTATCAACGTTGGCCGAAAATAGGAAGCCTGTACAACCACTGACTCCGCCCCACTCAGTAGAAAATAGCACCTGCAATAAATGAGAACATGTCACAACATCTCCTCCCACTCACAAACTACATTCCACAAAGTCACAAAGTCAAACATTACAATGTTACCTTCACTCGGCACTGGCTGCAAAATTTCTGTGCAGTTGCTACAAAACTGCTTTAAGACAGAGTGAACGGTCCACATTATCCAGCAGCAAGCATGATCCTACCACAAATTACTGTTTGAGCGAACTAGTATATGTCTTAGCTTTTGTACATCGTAGACTACATAGAAACACTGTTGGCCTAACTGTGACCAGTAGTTAGGTGATTTGCAAACGATACTAGATAAATGTTTAAGGTAGCTTTTAAGCCTGTTTATTGAGTTGTGCATTATAAATCGTAGGTAGGCTACTCTCACTTTGTACGAGTTGGCGTCCATGTTAAATGTGTCACCACAAAAACGCTAGTAGCGGCCACTGGCGTAAATTTAAGCAATAGCCCCAGTCACTCGCGCAGTAAGCATGTACTGGGTTACAGCATAGATGAATGCCAGTGAATGCCAACTTTTCCAATTTCCAGTGTTTCTTACTCCTCTCCTATTATTATTTACTCCAGCTATAATGTACCTTGGGAACGTGGGCAGCATCCTGGACTGGGCAGGGAGCAGGTAGAGTGCAGAGAAGCTGCGCCGTAGTGAGACTCCATGCTCTGGTGAAGCCATCTGTTCCAACTGCAACCCATTGTAAATGACACCATTCTACACTGTGCCCAATGTAATAGCTCTAAACTCGTACCGACGTGATAATTTATGCTTGGTTTGAGCTTGATACCTCTACGTTATACATTTAAGCAGTTGATGATATCGAGTCAATGGGTGGGGCGTAGCATTCATATAAATTATCGTGAGATTTCATCCAGTCTTTGACTAATTCTAAATTTTGGTCAACCTACATCACTATTGGTGGGTAAAGCTTAAAATATAAGAGCTAGATGGCACTGTATGGGCATAAACCTGCATAGACGATGTTGGCGGTGTCATCAACATGAAATGGCAGCCCATGGTAATCGTTCTCATGGCCATGAAACTCTTGCATCACTTTCCGCATGCGAACATCCCAGCGTAGAATCTGAAATAGGACAAACCAGCCACTATTAAAGCCTGCTCATTTACCATACCACGCATCTATTTAGTGGTCCAGTTGGGGGATATTACACATAAAAGAGATTAAGACATAACATAACATGGGCTATACTATTAACATATACATACTATAGTACATATATATGTTCATGGCCAAACTGTACACTGGAGGCTACAACTGTGCGACAAAATACCACTACACAAATGGCCATAATACACTGCAGAAATCAAACATTCACACAAAAACTGTTGGACTTGATTAATGTAAAATTTCAACATCGAACGTATTAATGGCAGTTCCGTACTCCTCCATCATAGTCTCCTGTCAGTATATAGTTGGGATCTGGTTGCATTCTCATGCAGCATACGCCCACATTTGCTCCCTGGTACCTGTCCATAAAAACATTTGCCCTTTATACTGTGTCATCATTCATGTATTGTTGCCTTACATTACATCCAGGTACATCCTTTACCATTACAATGAAAAAATATGCTGACAACGTAAAACAGACGGAAACTGTAATCTTATAGTCCTGAGTAACTGAAACTAAATCACTCTTCTAGTTCTACATTGTGTGACAGGCAGCTCTACACGATGCATCTTAATTGCTGGCTTATAAAATACTTGTTTGAAATATATCATTACTTATTTTACATGTGGTAGTCAGTTTTCCTCAAACACATTTACATATCTTTAACATTATAAAATAGAGAATCGGTGGTTATCCAGAGTTGTGTAGATGGGGCATCATGGTTTGGCTTGGTGCAGCTGGTTGAATCATCCTCACCTTAGCTGGCACACTGGCCTCTCA